>NC_084976.1:17322734-17547734 GCF_963691925.1 Scomber scombrus | reverse complement strand
CTTCTCGATTGAAAGTGTTGACAATTAGGTCTCTGGGTTAAAGTACCCAGGAAATCGTTTCCGGACAGAGAGTGTGTTGAGTTTTACGTGACGTTTTTCACCGCTTTGAGCAGCAGCAGAAGTCACAGTATCAGATATCTCAAAAGACAGGCAAATACAACTGAAACTATCTGCATTGTTTACTACAGCACATTAAGTTGATATATTTTATTTTTTATGTGAATTGGGTGAACATTAAATTTAAATGCAATTAAAAATGCAGTGAGTACTACTGTGAGTCATGTTTACTTGAGTAAAGGTGTTTTTAAAAAAACGTTTCCTTCATGCTGAACATCACATCTGCTGAACTGAGCCATGAGTGACTATGTTGTTTGAATAGTCAACATTGATGTAGCAAGGCACTTTGAACTTTAGCAAACTGTGTTTCCATGCTAGGAGAATTGTAGAAACAGTGTGCAGTGGGTTTCTGTAGTAGAGGGACAATGTGTCTTATCTTATGTGACTGCCAATGGTTTGATTTTAGCCAGGGAGAGGGCTTTGAATAGAAAAGCATTGACCAAAAACAGAAGCAAAATAAGAGCTAATCCCTAGGATTACTCCGGCTTACTGCCATTCTTACCCGCTCACACAGCACCTTAACAACGTCGCAGTGAAAGGGGATGAGTTTGGTTACTGGAGTAAAGACGGATGAGTAGAGGGAAAGAAGATACTACTGGCACAGGGGACTGGGAGAAACAGAATGGAGGTCTGGTGCAGAAAAGGTGAGCAGAATGAGGTAAAGAGTAAGCGAGGAAAGGACAGATGTGGGTGGGAGAGGGCACAGAATGGCATGCTGGGAGTTAAGAGCATGGCTCACTTTAAATAGGAGAGGAACATAAAAACACAAAATAATATGAGAGAATTAAAACAAATAACTAAAAATAAACCGAGGACTATTATGTAGTCCTGTAAAGGTCCTCTGCTTGCAGAGACATTAAAGTTCAAAAAGCCCACACATGCTACAACAAACTATAATGTGAAGAATATAACCTCAATTATGGATCCTCTTACCTTTTTTGATGGGGGTGTCAGCTGGGGGCACGTCGGGCTCCTCATATTCCATAACTTTCCTGTCCAAACACTGTGTGGCCCTACACACTCACCACCTCACCACCTCTCACTACACACACACACACACACACACACACACACACACACACACACACACACACACACACACACACACACACAAAACCACAGACGCCTGCTAAATCAGTCGGTTTTGAACTCCACCTGCCGCCATTTGACTCAAAAGGCAATTTGACAAAAGCTATACTACCTGTTGTTCTAGCGCCCGGGCCGGCGCAGGCATTTGAAAACATGCACTGCCATCTCGCCTCCTTCCTGTCCTTACAGCGGGTCCCAAAACTCGACCGTCATCTTCTTACAGGCTCTCTCGTCCAACAGTACACCTCCTCTTGTGTGGTTGTTTTGAAATAATTTAATTCCCCCCGAGGCAGCTGAGAGGAGAGAGTGCAGCTGCACCGGCCGGCAGTTAACAAGCCGTGCGCCCCGGTTCCCCCCTCCCGTCCGTGCGCTCTCCGTGCGCCCTGACCGTCCCAGGCTGGAGAGAGTTATGTCACCGGCTGTTACGTAATAGCAGCGGATCGGGTTTTGCTTTGTAGTGCTCAGTTGAGAAATATAATCCCATGTTGCTGCCACAAATTTCCGCCACAGTAATCGAGAAAATACAATGCATAGAGGAGACACTGAATTCCAGTTTTATGCCGTGATTTCAGGGCGATATATAGGAAAGGAAATATGTTTTCTCTGTTGACTGGGGTGATTTTATTGGTTTGTTAAAACCACCTGCAAAGTTCTTTGTATTAAGCAGATAGATTCTTTTGATAATGGTAAACTATGCAATGTCTCATTTCAATTGAGGTAGGTTTAAAAATAGACACAAAGAAAACGATGAATAATCGATATGTCCTCTCGGTTTACATCAGCGTAGTAAAGGCGCTTTAAGACACCGGGTCCAGCAACACATAATGAAGATGTCTGCAGTTATGCCAGTGATGAAATGTAAATTAAAGGACCAGTGTGTAGGATTTAGGGGGACCGTTTGGCAGAAATTGAATAAAATATTCATACATATGTTTAGCTAATTTGTGTTTCATCACAATAAGAATTGTTGTGTTACCTTAAAATTAGCCCTTTATGTCAACATCGATCCAAAAGGAAGAGCTGGGCTTCAAAGCCAATTTGACATTTGACATAGTGGCATAACCCTGTAATTACAACTTCACAGGATGTTACTGGGCCCAAATAGACTTACATTGTAAAAGAGACCTCTGTAAATTAGTGGATACGTTTTTTTGGGCATCACAACCCCGCAAAATGTCTTGTTTCACTATCAGAATTTGATCCATTCAGTGGATCACAGTTTTGAAGAACTAGAAGAATCGCACGATTGAACCGTTTTATCCCCATTCAAGTTAGCTAGAGGACTAAACGGAATATTAGCAGCCTCAGCCGGTGAAAATTTCTAGTGAGCATGGTCCATGTGCATTTAAGCACCGGGGGGCAGGGGGGATTATTCAAATGGTTGCCATTTGCAACCTCACGGTTAGATGCAACTAAATCCTACACACTGGTCCTTTAAATACATTTTTACTAATGTGCAGTTTTGAGGTATTTGCACTTTACTCGAGTATTACTCTGCAACTTCCATTCCACTACATTTCAGAAGCAAAATATTGTGCTTTTTACATTTATCTGACTGCAGGAGTTACTGGTTCATTTTCAGATTATAATATTATAATGCTATGATCAACAAAAGAAAATATGTAATAATATAGATTTGACAGAAGCATTCTGCAATGGGTATTTTAACCTTTAATTCTTTAAATAGATTTGATGATAATACAGTACATTTACTTAAGTAATTTCACCATGTTGTGTTGCTAATTTTACTACACCAAGCTATATTTAAAGTGAAAATAAAATAATCTATAATAACACAGATGTTGACCCATGCAGGGTCAGCATCTGTGTTGATGATCACAGAGGCCCACAGGAGTCCAGTGGAGGGTCCAGTACAATAGACAGTGCAACAATTTTGTCATCAATTTTTTATCTTCAATTAATGTTTAAATTGGGTTTAAATGTTTCAATTTAAAGGATGGAAATGTGCATTTATGGTTTTCGAGAGCCAAAAAAATAAGCCTCTAAACTGCTAATTTTGTCTGACCAACAGTCAAAAAACAGATATGATATTGAAGATAGAAAAGCTGAAAAATAAATGTTTATCATTGTGACTTGATAGATTTTCACAGTTGTCTTTAAATTAAATGACCAATCAATAACTGTTACAGCTAATTTTGTTACAGAAAGAGACGTACAGTAATATTCTTTCATGATGTCCATTCCTACCCTACAAGGATTATTTGTCTTTAAAGATGATAGACAGTAAATGTCAAATCTGATTTCAAAGAGAGAGTTTTCCATACTCACATATAACATACTATTATACTACCATTTTAGGTTTGGAAATCTGATCTGATAGTGCGTCAGCTAGTTGCAGGTGGTTTTAACTGAAAGTTAAAAACATCTACCCCCACCTCTGCTCCCCAACCCCCTTCCTCAAACCCAACTTGACCACATGACTCTTCTGGGGAAAAGAAAAAATTAACTGCTGGTGCTCATTTGTCCTGCATCCGCTACCAAACACACACACACACGCGCGCACACACAGACACACACACACACGCGCACACACACACTGAAAAGTTTTTGACACTGAGGCAGCATTTCTATCTGCACCATACTGAGGTTAAAGATGTGAGGGGCCCTCAGAAGACCACTAGGCATGTGCTATGATGCGCCCATACACTCAGAAACCACACATCAGACCAAACTGTGTGAGCGTTTTAGTTAAATGCAGTTAAATGCGTACAGGGTGTGTATACTTGTAGCCAATAATTTACTGCAAAACCAAAAACTAACTCAGCAGCACCTGCTAATAAGCAACACGTCTTCGTATTTAAAATGGATGCGACAGGAATTTACTTTGTAACTGTCACATCATTTTCAACGATTATCACTGACCATTTACGTGATGTTAAGTAAAGCTATTGTGTTGTTAGAGAGTATTATAAGAATATAACCAGTATAACAAGCATTGTAAAAAACACAGCAAACATTACCAGGATAACAGGTACATTTTAAGCTCTTTTTGGGTTTACACCTTTTTGAATCCAGCAAAATGAATTACCATGTCTAATGAATATCAACATTAGATTCCACTATGTCAAAAGTTCAAATGTTTCCTTTTAAATTAAATATTGTAGTTCAGTCATTTCAGTCAGTTAAGGTAAAAACAAGGCTTCCCACTGTGTTTTTAGTAACACATGAATGTCTTAACTCGGTTTCATCTGGATGGATTTGTAACATTTTAACACTGAAACAAAAATAAACTTTTTTTAAAAGCCACATATTTTCTTTTTCACAGTTGTAGTGTGACAGTCTGAAATGGTGAGGTCTCTCTGTTTCCTGACCCAACCCTGTTAAACACAATGTTTGCAGGGACATCAACATAATATTGACATTAAGTACCTGATTCTAATGTAAAATCAAAGACCTATATTCAGCACAGTATGAGTATAATCCAAAATAGTGCTCTATATGTTCTCAGGTTTCTGTCATAAATTATTTTTTTTGACATTGTGGTCTGCAGTAGCTGCTAGAGCAGAACAGATCTCTGTGATGTGGAAAGTGTTACTTATTTTGCCATATTGTGGCATGCCTCAGTCATTTCTGATTGCAGAAACATGCTCAAAGATTCAGAATGAGTGAGAAAAAACAGCATATTAACAACATAACATTCACTAAAATTATGATTTAGGAGTCGTTTGTGATAGGCAACAGTTTACATCCCACACCTGGAAACCCAAACTAAAATGTGTTAACAGGAAGCATGAAACTCTGTCTTCTTAGCTGAAATGTTGCAAATATAATTTATTTTGTTAGTGCCAGTTTATCAAAGTGAAAGCTTAAACTGAGTTTCAGAAATGTATATAAAATCCATATATCCCCAAAGTGCCCTGTGTTGCTTTTTTACTATCAAAAAAGCAACACACACAGGGCATTCTGCATTGCTCTTTGACAATTTACTAAAATACCCATTTTTTTGTACCAAATCCTGACTTTGATCAAATATTGCAATAGGAGTATCTGTCAATTAAACCTAGTTACATTAGCAGTTTCACTATCAAGTTCGATCAGTGGATTAATTAAAAAGTGGTATCATAGGGTGCTATGGTGGGCTATGTACAATATGTTAAAAAGTGAAGTGTTTATCATATTAAGAGAAAATCTTTTAAATGGGTGCAATCCTAGTATGGCTCAGTCTTTTATTTTTTAGGAAAGTCTAGAGACAAAAACCTCAATATATTAACCAAAAGCAAGGTAAACAATACCATTTTATTTTCTGCAGACAAACAAATAAAGAGATGGTTTGTTTAATTTATCCTTCAGTAAGGCTTTATTGTAGGAAACCAAATATTCATGTACAGTACATTCAGAGCAATAATCTCATTACATAAAACCATAAATACCGGCAAAGTTACAATAAATAGTCCATAGTTTAATAATAACTGTTGTGATATGTACTGCCGATGCATTATTAAGCAGAGGTAGTTTATTAAAATGTATTTTGTGAGTCCGTACACTTTGTTAGAAGTAACATTTTGCCCACAAAATGCATAAATATTAAGGTTTAATAATATTAAGGTTTAATACAAATCTGCTGTACCCACACTCCCAAAAAATACTCAAAACTGAAGAAACACTCACACATTCTTATCATCAAATCTCTCTCTCTCTCTCTCTCTCTCTCTCTCTCTCTCTCTCTCTCTCTCTCTCTCTCTCTCTCTCTCTCTCTCTCTCTCTCTCTCTCTCTCTCTCTCTCTCTCTCTCTCTCTCTCTCTCTCTCTCTCTCTCTCTCTCTCACTCTCTCTCACTCTCTCACTCTCTCACTCTCACACACTCTCACACACACACACACACACACACACACACACACACACACACACACACACACACACTGGTTGTGGCCTGTCTTTGCTGACATCCAGTGTTTGGTTAGATGGCGGGCTGAAGTGTTTGTGTCACATTCCCAGTAGGTGGCTGACACTGACTGACAGGAACAGTGCTACAGGAAAGGCATGAAAGAAAACAGAACAGTGAAAATACAGAAGCCCAAAGGGCGGAGACATGACTAACTACATCCTTTGACACCGATATGTCCAATAAACATGTTGTGTGTATGAATGTATGTTACCTGTTGCTTCTGTGTGCAGTTTGGAGCTATCGGCGCTGGTCACTTTACATGAGATAAATGTTTTTCTGCCTTCCTTCTTATCCATGCAGGATTCAAGCAACACTGTACTTCCCAGTGGGATGGGGCTTGGGACAAGACAACTGTTTGTTAGGATAATCTGACCATGAATCATGGTCGTCATACATGGAGATGTTAGTTTGTGCTAATGTACTGCTTCCTGTCATTATCATCATCATTATATTAATATCTGGGTTAAGGAGAGAACAGTCATTGAATGTTCAACATGAAGAAAATGTCTAATGACTCTTGGCAGAATACAATGAGCAAAACTGAGTATTTAGATTGACTTTGTGAGGGTAATACTGTTATTACAACTACTTTTACAGTCTTATGCAGGGACTCTGCATCACTTAAACAACGCACATCATATTCCCATAAACTCTATATGGAAAATGTGTGCCCCATGAATAAATGAGGCAACACAGACACACAGGTCCTGACGGCTCATCCAAGGCACCTGATGCTGAGATGATAGCAGTAGCATTAGGGTATTGTATTAAATAGAGTGTGATGGCGATCTACAAAATTTACAGAAATCTTTACAGAAAACTAACCAATTAGTGATGTATATTGTATACAATACAAATTGTATACAAAGCTACAAACATGACTTCTGCTGAATAACATGTGACATATAAACAAAATCTATTTATACAACAACTGTCAAGTGTTGCACATAAATGTAAATATATTCTTACCTGCGGTAATTGATGTTGAGATTGGCAGTCATTACAGGTCCAGAGAGGTAAGTAGCATGAGTCCCTGTCACTGAGTCAATCATAGTGGCTATTGCCCCCCCGTGGACATGTCTGGAAACACACACGCTGTCTATCACATATCAAATCTAAGTGCCTTTAAAGGTGTTGTTCGTTGAAGTTCGAAGAAAAAAAAATTAGCACATTTTATGAACTAATTCTTTATTCTGTTTTTTTTGGGTGGTACTGACCTTGTGGAATATATATTGTGTCTATATATATGCACTTCAACCTGTACATTTTTTAAAGCTATAATAATGTATTCAATGTAAGATTATTGTGTTGTTATTAGTATGAAGTATAGTTAAGTGGAAGCAGATTGTAAAAATACAACAAGCACAGACATCTGTACACAAACTTGTACAACATCCAAATGTTATCTCACCCTGGTGGTCCCTCCAGCAGGTGTCCAGCCTGGAAAATGCACACAGACCTCTGCTCCTCTTTGTTAATGAACATAACATACTCAAATGCTGCCCCTGCAGTTTTGATGTTCCGAGTAAAAAGACGGGCCTTTGACTGGACAAACTTACTCAGATACACTCCACCTGAGGAGAAAACACACATGTGAAGAGTCAGCAGCTGACAGAGTAGCCCAGGGGGCAAAAAAACAAATAAATGCAGGTGCATGCAGGGATTGATGGGTATCAAACCTTTTTTATTTTAGGATTTCTTATTGAATAGTAAAAAAACAGTGTTACAGTCCAGTTCAGACAGATAATACGAATTACAATTTAACCAATCCAGATTGCAAACCAGTCTATATATACTCAATATGTATTTACCTTTGTACAAACACAGGATGGGACAATGAATAAGGACAAGTCAAGATTTAAAAAATGATTAATATAGTTTTTTATTTATTATTGAAATGTTCATATTAGTACATGCCTAGTTCCAACTTAATTGTGATTTAAATATACAATATAATCTATAATAATGTAGAATCTTTAAACCTTTGTACATGTTTACAGTTTTTTTGCATATTTATGCAAAATGAATTTTGCAGACTTTGCTGGTGCTAGGTTATACAGGCAGGGCTGAGACAGTGAGATGAGTGCAACGTTTTAAATTTCATGATAGTCATGCCTTCAGCTGCAGAATCATTATGAAGCAGTTTTGCTTAAAGTCTAACAAGCACCTTGCAAATAAAAACCTTAAAAGTTTGTTCAAGTTTACAAATTATTTAAAAAGTTTGAGCCCACAGTAGATTACTATCAATCAAGTAATGGGCAATGTCCACTCAAACAAGTCATGACCAGCTGTGTCCTTCAACAACATGGAAAGATACCCTTAGAGTTACAGAGTAGTTTTTTGGAGTGGGTGCCTGGTTTCTCTTACACATTCATGCAGGACGGTGCAAACAGGTAACAAAGCCGCAAGGCAGGAAAAGAAGACGACTGCAACATGAATGTAAACAACATATGATTTTAAATATTTAGAAAAAAATCTGCTTTGCAAATATTTCATGAGGGAAAACATGCATTTAACACTACTTGAGGTGTAACAATGTGTAGATGTTTATATAGACAAAGTATTTTGGTGTGTAACACATTGAAAACATAACTTTTGTTTGTTTACAAGAAAACTCTGCAGGGCACTTTTAAACAAGAAATTGATATTTTGTTACGATACAACAGAAGAAACCTTGACCCCTTGATTGTTACCAAAAACTCAAGTTCCATCTTTGTTCTTACTGTTCAGTGCTTCATGAATAACAACAAACTGGAAGTCACACAGGCACATCATAGCCATTTACTTGAACAAACTAGAAACCACACCCTGTACTTTACCTTTAGCATACTTAAGGGAGCGATTGTAGCTTGGCAATCTCCTCCATGGACCTCTCTGTTTCTCTCCATCCTCTGTCTCCACCTCACACTGGCTGTTGTAGTGCTCGTACAACCGTGTCATTTCTGAGCTCCATGAGGAGTTAGGCAGGCTGAAGTCCCGGGGTGCAGAGTTAAAGGGCCAGGGCAGCGTCTGCCGAAAAGGGAAGTACATAACACCTTTAGTCTGGTCTACTATATTATGGGGATCTAAGGTTTTGGGTAAAGTTGGTGGTGGGATGTTGTGTTGATACAGGACTTGTCACAGGGAGTGGTGGTAAGTAACTCAACTGTTAGTTATCTATTATTATTATTATATATGACATCATTATATTATTAATACTGAAGCATCAGTGTGTAAGCTGCATGTTACTGCTGTAGCTGCTGGAGGTGGAGCTAGTTTATACTACGTTATATACAGTTATCTAGTTTAGTCCAGTGGTTCCCAAGGTAGGGGTCAGGCCCCTTCAAAGGGTCACCAGATAAAGCTGAGGGGTCGTGAGATAATTAATGGAAGAAGAAAAAAGAAAAAACAAAGGTCTGATTCACAAATCTGCTTTCACTTTTTGGACTTAGTCTCTAAGCTTTGATTTCTGGTGAAATATTAAATGATTTTAACAGTTATTAAAATGAAACCATGTGAGAAGTTTTGGTGAAGCTGTTAAAAACTCATAGACATCTGAAATGTGACCCTGACCATGTGTCATGTGTTTAAAAGCTTGTTATATTAGCCATTGTGTCAAATCTTCATCTGAAATGTAACTAAAGCTGTCAAATAAATGTAGTGGAGTAGAAAAGTACAATATTCCCCTCTGAGATGTAGTGGAGTGGAAATCGAATCAAATGGAAATACTCAAGTAAAGGTTTTTTTTTTTTTAAAGTACCACAATATTGTACTACAGTACAGTCCTCAAGTAAATGTACTTCACATTATTTGGTGGACAGTAGAGTCACATCATTACAAGTGAGAAACACCTAGAAGAAGAGGATGAAGCCAAAGGGGTGCCCAGGTAAAAACCTTATTGTACCTACCGACATGGTCCGTACAGCCGGATGGCCGAGCTGAGTCTGAACATATGGGAGTGAACCGAGGCTCTGACAGACCCTGGATATCCTTACTATACTCCTTAACATTTTGTACACCGTTTAAAATAACGAGGATGATGTAAAAGCTTGTACACTGCCTGTGTTTTGGGGTCGCGTTAGATAAGCCAAACTTGACGTTGGCTGTAGCACAAACTACTACCGCGGTAATTGACACTGAGCTGCTTCATAAGTAATCGTAAGCATGTTTTTAATACAAGCTTGTCTTCAGCTATGTCAGAACATTTAAAATACGCCCTTCTGCTACACACTATGGTTATGTTATGTAGTTGCCAGTGACTTTCATGCAACTTCCGGCATGACGGTAGTGTATGTCACGTGGTTTACATCTCGCATTGTAATTGGCTTCTGAGGAGAGTCGTTTCCGGTAATACCAACTTTAATACCATACTTCATTATAACCAACTTTGTTTCACTTTTGTCTTTTTTGCACAGTCTTAAAAGAAAAAAAAATCTAATGGAGAACAATAATTATTAATATTATTCATGTGAATAAACGATTACTACATTTGAAGGTTAGCATTTAAAAAATAATATTGTAATAATGATGACAAGCTCCTATCTTTATATTTTGGGATATAATAAACCAACACATATCCATAATAACTGAATTTCTTTTTTTCTTAAATGTTCATTATCAGTGACATTAATGATGACAAAAAGGTTTGCTGGACAGTTTCACAAGTGAACCACAAAATACATTCATACTAGGCTACGCTTAAACGATTATCTACAAAAGCTTGCTTTATTTTTATTTGTAATTTTTTTTCCCCCATTTCATAGTTACTTGTTTTTAACTAACTTGTGAATTCTGCATAATATAGGTAGAGGCCTTGTATAAGCCCTTCTGGGTTTCTTGCCACTACCTTGCACCTTTCTTCTGTTGTTATTTCTCTATCTTTTGCTTCTTGTCTTATTGTGCAAAATAAAAAATTGAAAATGAAAAAATTAACTATAAATATTTTCTTTTTTGTTTATGTAATTTTATGTCAGCTGTCTTGTAGCAGGTTCAAGTTTTGCCACAATTTATGACCATTTGTTTTCTCCAAATATGACCCTGTCCATATTAGAACTGATTGCTCAGTGTGCTTGTAGTAACATCAACATGTTGGGGCAGTTAAAAAAGTAATTACTCAATTGCAATTGAGTATGAATGTTGAAGGCACTAACTTTAGCTGACCAGAGACCAGAGCATGTGTCCTTTGAACAGGTGTTGGATAAAATTACAAATTGAAGGTTTTGACTCAAACCAGACCGATTGGTTGCACCAAAACTCAGAACTTTGTAAACTGAGATGAAGAACAAGAAGAGGTGGATTACGTGGGCAGACGAGGCACCACTTGCATGTGATGATGACTTAATCCTTGGTTCTGCACTAGGGGGAGGTATAGGAACATGTCACTGAACTGATACAAATGCATGGTTGTTTTTGTCTCTCTACCTTATGAAAAACAAGATGAATAGATTATACATAATGTGTCATACATTTTTTGCATATTATATTTGTTTTTCAGCTCAGTTTAAAGTAAGTTAAACATCACAGTATATACAGCCCATCAAGCTCCTCTAAATCACAAAAGAGCACTAGGAAACTAATGTATTAACCACACACCTTTAATAATTGTGATAATGTTCAGAAATATGTTTATATATTTATCTGTACATCAATTAATATTTATTCTCAGAGGGATTTTTTCACCTGATGCCACCTGTCATTCCAACACGTGACGTAACAGATGGTGTTTTAATGAAGCATTAACTTTGTTGTCTTAATGAAGTTGGTTTATTTGGTTAAATGATTCCAAAAACGAGAAATTAAACTGATGATCATGTCTTTTCTGGTTTCTACCAGTCATTCAGGTTTCATGAGTGGGGGCAGCAAACCCAAAACAAATGCCTCAGGCAGGCTGGTTAATGTGCAACACAAAGTAGCTTTACCAGTTAAATCAGGAGAGCTATTGTTGAGGCAAATACTCTACATGACAGCCAAGTTCATTTACTTGTGAAATCCAACATCAAAACAATAAACAAGTGTGTATCAAAGTATTTTACAGATACAAAAAGCCAGTCCAAAATTAACCAAGTGACATAATAAACACCAACATTTTGTAAAACTGTACAACATATGTATCCCATTCCCTACGCTTTTGCTGTTTGTTTTGAACGTGTCTGCAGACATAGTTCTTCCTTTCTGGTAAAGAATTCAGCAGAGCTGTTACCACATCAGTCATATTACGAACTTTATGGTTGAATGCACGGCACGCTTTATTTTTAAGTTTCCAGTCAGTGTTTTTTTTTTGGAGTGTCAGGTAGTCCACACAGCTTTCTACAAAAATTAAAAAGAGGAAAAAAACAGTGTTAATATAGTGTGCAGACTCCTTTAGGTTTTTAATATTGCAGCTATGGCTGTTACGTGGTCAAAGCCAGGTGCTCTCTGATGCCCTGCACCGTTTCAGCTGAGCACACATCATTCTGAGTATGTGAGAAGGTGCTGGGATCGTTTTCAAGTCTTACCGTGCTTCTTTCTTTGTTGTATCAGCAAATGCACAAATGGCTTTGTCTCTATCCAAAATCTGTTGTTTCAAGCTCTTTATGTCCTCTTCTGCCCTCTTTTTTAGGGCTTTGTGATCAGCTGAAATGGGAAAAGGAGAGTTTCCATATTTAATATGCTATAAATGGGTGATTTTATATGGGGAAAAAATACAAGCTGTGCCAATCAATAAAGGCAGCTGCTACTTTTGCTAAACTCAGATTTATATTACAAATGATTCACTGACACCAAATCTAATCTGCCGGGGAGCTCTGTAGCATAGATTTGTCACACCTGGTTACACTGGTTTCTCATCAGGAAAGTTTACTTTTCATAAAAGACAGTTATCAGAGGTATGTTGGTGTTTGGATTCTTCAGAGACCTGCAGAGGCAGTGTAACACCTATTGACTTTAGCAGCTTCAATCCATCCTCTTATCTTTTTAAAAAGGTCAATAAGAAAGCCTAATTAATGTGTTGTTATGGTTGGTCTCATTCTCTTATCCGGATCATTTTGGGTTTTTCCATTATTAGTACACAACCCCAGTTCAAGCCATTTATCCTGAGCCAAACCAGACCTGTGGTGAAACTAAATGCTTACCTTTGAATTCAGTGATGGCCTTTTGCTTAACTGTCTTCTTCTTCTCAAATTCTTCCTAATAAAGACAAAGGTGAAAGCATTTGTCAGCAGTAGAAGTTGGATAGGAAGTTCTAGCAAAAAGATAAATCAAATATTTGATTGCTGAGCTGTAAATTGAGCCTGACACACCCAGTAAATACAGTCAAGATTATATAGGACATACATCCTGAAAGGTAATAGGCCTACATTTGTGTAGGTTTGATTAAATTGTAGGCTAATTAACTCCAATTGTGAGTAAAACTGCAGGTGTGTGTGTGTGTGTGTGTGTGTGTGTGTGTGTGTGTGTGTGTGTGTGTGTGTGTGTGTGTGTGTGTGTGTGTGTGTCCCTTGCCTTGTCTGTGTTGCAGGTCAGAAGACTTTTATCAAGGCCCTTTGTTGACTTCTCCGTGTCTGCTTTCTTCTTCCTCAGCCCCTCCGTTTTGGCGCTGGTGGACGCCACCGCTTCCTTCAGCTGCTTGATTTTGGTTTTCAGCGCGACGATTGCCTCTTCTTTCATCTTGACCTCTGCCGTGTTTTCCTCGGTGCGGATTTTAATACTACGCAGGTGAAACTCCTGGCGCGCAGCTTGGAAAATCATTACACTCATCACAGCCACACTTAGGCCAAATAAAGCAATCAAGAGCTTCATTTTGGCTTCGACTAAGGGACGATATAATATATAAAATTGCTGGTGGTCACTTGACGATCATTCCGGGTGTCTCTCCAATCGTGCACGCTGCTTCCCTGACTGTGACTGCGGACAATAAAACCTGCCTTACCTGCTCAACTAGCTGGGCGTGACAATCCACCTGTTTCCTCCTAGTCTGTGTGACTCCTCCGTGTCTCTGTGGTTGACACGTACAACAACATTGCATTGATTTGCATAGTGATCATGTTGCTTCCTTCAATATGTGTACTGTTTGGTTTCAGTATTTCTGATAAAAATGATGATAAACGTGCATTTAACTATCTTGAATCTCATATTGGCAATTACCTAGCATACACAAATCTAAATATACAAACTCCAAACCTTTGTTCTTGTTACTCGTTGGTGAAATTGGCACGATTTCTCCTCTTCAAATAATAAGAAGGCGATTGAGACATTTGATATGCACTCTTTGTATGTTTTAATGTAGATATCCCGATGGTCTATGCCACCATTAATGAATTGATTCTCTAAACAGATGCACTTGTACTTTTTAGTATTTACTTGATACTTCTAAGTCACATTTCATAGGGCAATATTGTACATTTTACTCAAAATGTAGGTAATACGATTTTATAAATTAAAAAGATGCATTTTAATAGATTAAACTATAACTATAACCATATTGATGCATTAATCGCAAATAATACACATTATATAATCTAGGCCTAATGATAATAGTGCGCCACTCTGGATAACAAGAGTTGTGTTGTTGTTATCTCTAAATAAAGCTGAGATGGAAAATTAGGCTTCACATTTAAGCATATTTTCTTATAAGTCAATTGTGAAACATGTTGGAATGAGGTCAGCACAACCTTTGGTTCTGCTTCTCAGCCGTCATGTTTTACTTATCTACCTGTGTCTGATCAAGGTGAACAGGTGTCAGCAGGACTAACCTGTCCGCCTTTAACAGCCAGGAAGAGGGCGTGTTTCTAATGGCAGACTCTGGGAATACTGCGCAGCGAGACGTTACACGCACTGGATGTTCAATCCTGAATCGCAGGTGAACCAGCCTCCTCAGTTGATTGATTTTACTTCTCCAAACGCAAACAAGTGTATCCAGGGCGACCCGACGAGTAGCTGCGAGATAAGGCTTTGGATTTGCTGGCTGTGAACCCCACATGGAAATTAAATAAGCTTTGAAGTGACACCTGTAGGAAGAGTTATATCCATCATCGAGAGAAAAAAACACCTACCTCACACAAAGAAAACGCAAGACTCCTGTGAAGCATGAAGACGCACCTGTTGCTACCTGTGACTATAATGGTGTCTGTCGCTTTGGTGGGAGTCATGAAAATACGGGGAAAGGAGCGGGACAAAGTAGAGAGACGGAGTAGGTTTGAGGGTATCAAGCTGCGGGTGACCCACGATGTATTGGATGAGTATGAGAGCGACGTGAAAGACACACAGACGCTGCTCGCGAAAGCCGAGACGGACTTCAAAGCGCTGGATGGAGAAGTGAACATGCTCTGGGATAAAGACAATCAGAAGAGGGGAGAAGTGGATACATGTCAGGCAGTCCAGGTATGGAGAAAATGAAGGCGTTTAGTAGAGTGTATATGAGACTTGATCCCCATGCAAAAATTATGTTGGATTTACTTTAAACCTGAGACATAGGCTGTGAGAATGTTGCTTGGGTATGCATATGAAGGCAACATCCAATATTAAATGACTTCTATAACCTCTTAAATTGAGTTCTTCTGCAATGGAAGAAATGATTTAGCCTTTCTGTGATGTATGCACAAGCAAGAAAACGCATAACCTGTTTTGCCTGTTGATGAAATGAATTCATACCACTTGGCTGAAAAAATAGGCTGGTCTTTCAGCAACTACATTTCCCAACAGTCAGAGCAGTGACTGACAGTAGGCCTGTGTAGACACTACTAAACTGCAGTAAGCGTGAAATTTCACCAGAGTAATGTATGGCTTCTAAATCATTTACTGTTTAAATTATGGAAACTAACATACTGTCCTTAGCCTTTGCCTGTTTGGTGTTATAGATCAGTTTCTTAATTTTACCTCACCAAACATTCCCCCATTTTCATATGAGCTATCAGGGTCGATTTTGCTTAGCAAAAAGATTTGATTTATCATATTTAGTTCAAACTAATAAATTACTAAGAAGTATGATTTGTCCCCAGATGTCTCTGCTTCTTAACCTGATTCACGCTTAACTGCTGCTGCACTAACATGCACTTTTTTTCTCATATTTTTCCACATTTAACGGCTTTAAGGGGCAATAAATGCATGAAAAATGGGCATCACCAAAATACCCTCCTGTGGTGTCGAGTAGCAAGAGAACTACTGTACCAAGAGAGGACCGTCAGAATTTTTTTTCTAGCTCTGTGTAGTTTGTAAAGGTATTCGTATTAACATATCTTTCATTTACCCATTTATGAACAACCAGTACAAAGTAGACCTTGTGTATTCTTGATGTATGTGTACTAAAGCTGATTTTTTTTTTTTTTTTTCATGTTGTGACCAGTCCAATATTATTTCATGAGTGTAGTGTTCAAATGTTTACTGTGGACGAGGACGTTTCTGCATCAAAGCGGATGATATCGAAGATACAGGATGTTTGTCTGTGTAAGGAAGGTTTCTCCAACATACTCAGGTCTGACATCCTCTTTTCCGCTCACAGAAAACTGTAAGAGATGCGCTGGCATCAGCAGAGACAGAATTCAGTAATGTCCAAGGTAAGTGCTGTCGCTTTATGAGCCTTAATGCTAGACGTGGATTTGGGTCTATTAATTGAAAGAAGAGACAAAGCAACTTTTCCCTCTCTTACCAAATACATGCTGATTTTGCAAATGCATTCCAATTTTTTAAAACTTTTCAACTGGTTAGAGAATATGATTTTCAAGTTATAACCTTAACCTTGCTTCTAACTGTCTAAAACACAAAACATTCACCTTGCCATAATTATACTTACAGCTGATTCCACTAAGGAGAAGGACGGCTGGAGCGCAGAACTGGCAACTCTGAAACAGCAACTAGAAACACGGAGCTCAGTGTGTGACTTTATAAAACCAGGAGTAGATACTGATAAGTAAGTATGGTTTCTACTTTACTGCATGTGTTTTTATCCCTGTAGGGTGCACTCCCTCATGATATCTATATGCATTCACAATATTTTCTATTGTTTACCTTCTCTTAAAGAAGAAGAAAGTTGTGTGGTGAGGTGATTGTTGAGGCCCCCAAACCAGAGGAGCCAAAAGCAGAGGCCCCCGAACCAGTGGAGCCAAAGGCAGAGGCCCCTAAACAAGAGGAGCCAAAGGCAGAAGCCCCTAAACCAGAGGAGCCTAAAGCAGAGGCCCCTAAACCAGAGGAGCCTAAAGCAGAGGCCCCTAAACCAGAGGAGCCTAAAGCAGAGGCCCCTAATCCACAGGAGCCTAAAGCAGAGGCCCCTAAACCAGAGGAGCCTAAAGCAGAGGCCCCTAAACCAGAGGAGCCTAAAGCAGAGGCCCCTAAACCAGAGGAGCCTAAAGCAGAGGCCCCTAAAGCAGAGGCTGAGCAGAGATGAGGTATTAGAACTTATGTTTTCCACTCTGCAGCACTCCATCTGTTAGATAATCAGTTTTTGCAACTAGATGTCGTCATGTTGCTTTACTGGGCTGATGTTACATTTGGTACAGGTGGGAACCTAAAGTTGGGTCTTCAGGTTTTCGCTGTTGCCAAATGGGATGTTGTGAAACATTCCTCCTCAATTTGTTATTTATGTTTATCGTACAAAATCAAATTTGACACTCAACATCATTCAATGTTGTTAATCTTAAAGATACATTCTGGTGCAGGACATGTGCTTTTGTTTTGTTTGTGGTTTATCTGTGCGAGTTTTGTTGGTGTAAAATGCTTTGTATTAAACTGATCATGTCACTGTATGTGAATGTTTTGTGCTTGTTGGGTTCAAGAGTTAACTCACATCTGCAGTAAGTGAAAGGCAATACAAGAGATTTAAGTAATCATTTACTAATTTCATTGGAAGGCAAGTGAGTGAAGTGGGTGGAGCTACAGGGGCCAGCTGTACATTCAGATTCATGTTTTATTGCTGCCGCTTGTCATGGATTTGTGGCAAAAGGATAGTAAACATATACAGTAGCTGTGAACCAACCTTGTTTTAAAAAGAGAAGTTGTATGAATACAGTATATTGTCAGTAATGTACCACTTTGAGTTTAACTTAAAATAAAATTCAAATAAATTGTATTTATATCTACTCAACATATTCATGCATCTCCCTTACTTTTGATCAACTTTGTTGTTTGGTGCCCTAAAAAAGGATAAATTGATCACTTTTTACAATATTTTTTGCAATATAAAAGAAAAGTTGTCTACAACAGTGCCTCTCTCTGTTGATACCAACAGTGGTGGAAGTAGGGGTGATTCTAGGATCAGACCTTTAGAGGGGCTCAGCTCCTAATGAGAATATGACATACAATGCCCTGCAAGTGTTCAAACCCCCTGCTAAATTACTCATTTCACAAAATAACGTAGATTAGCCTACATCAATACATATGAATACGTAGTTGAGTGGTCTACTATAATGTATAATAATAATAGTTTAGAATAAACAATCACATATTCCTACAGAGAAGACACTGAGATAGTTAATGAACCCTGAGGGAAAGATTATATTATAATGACAGAACTATCCAAAGTACATTAAAGCTGTTAAAATAAAAGCATTTGAGCCTGTAGCATAATTGTTTGTTCCATCTCTAACAGACAGGCTCGCAAAAATAATTAAATTTGTATAAGATCATTTTTAGGGGGAAACAAGTACAATAATTATTTATTTATTTTTAGGGGTGCTGAGATCAAATTTAGGGATGCTTGAGCACATCTAAAAAGGGTCTAAAATCGCCCCTGGGTGGAAGAAATATTCAAATCCTATGAGTGAAGTACACTCTATTACAATTAAAAAGGTCCCTAATCAAATATTTGACTTGCATAAAAGTATAGATGTATTATCAGCAAGTAAACATAGTAGTTATGCCAAACCAAAAGGTACAAATAAACATCTCAACAAGCAAATAAAAACAAGAAAGATATCTAATCAAAAGCCACTCTATATAAAGAGTTTTTACAGAGGATTTGTAATGAAATTATATTTCAGAGCTGTTAAAGCAACAACAAAACTCTCCAGCTTTGCTTTATTAAATTGCTATTTGTGCATTAATGTGTAAATTTACTACTCTATATACTGTTGTGTATTATATGTTCAAGCTGAACGCATTTTGTTTGCGCAATCTTAATTTACAAAGCAACTAAAGCAGTTAATAAATATAGTGAAGTTTAAGTACAATATTTACCTCTAAAATGTAATGGAATATAAGTATTAAGTAGTACAAAACTATAGTACAGTTACTTCACATAAAGTACAAAGCAACTGTGATGCAGTTTCAATCTTGTGCTCTCAGTATAGTAGCAGTGTTAGTAATGTAAGACCAATTGCATCCACTATAGTACTAAGATGTGACGCATATAGAGAGTACAAAGCACAAGACAATGTAAATTGAGTAATCTGTGAAAACTAGTACTACCATTTAATCTTTGTATACCTATTTGTTTTAATGAAGATTTTAAAAGATTTTAGAAGAAGAGTTTTTCAACTTCTTAGAAATTAAAGAAGTGTGTCTACAGTAATAATTGTAAGTAACATTATCAGATTGTAAGTAGGTTCAACACATAATACACTGTACACAATAATCAGGATGTGGGGCTTAACACACACCAGGTTGTGAAATACTTTACCATCCTGGTTGTGCAGGTAATGATTAATGCATATTAACTGTATCTGTGACACAGTGAAAAGAGAAAAACTGAACACGTCACACAGTGTGGTCAGGTGTTTTTATCACTTCCAGGCAGGCTGTCATTCTTCCTCCTCACAGCTTATCTATTCATTTCTGTTTTCATGATGTCATTTATTTGACTGTATGTAAATAACAGTTGCAAACAGCATAAACAAATAGCTTTGAACCAGGAAGAGAGACACACAAAAAAAGAGAAATGAGGCAAAAGAGAAAGATTTTACTCTTCATCATGTTACACATGGTTTTCTGCAGAACATGATGCGTTTTGGCCTTCAGTTTTGATCAAGGCCCCCCCCCCTCTCCCGTTAGATAACGCCTTTACCTCTAACACTGAAAACACAGAGATAGGTATTGAATAATCGTTGTTAACCTTGTCTGCCTTTCTGTCTTAGTGACCCTGCCTTAGGCTTTGTGTGTGTGTGTGTGTGTGTGTGTGTGTGTGTGTGTGTGTGTGTGTGTGTGTGTGTGTGTGTGTGTGTGTGTGTGTGTGTGTGTGTGTGTGTGTGAGAGAGAGAAAGAGAGAGAGAGAGAGAGAGAGAGAGAGAGAGAGAGAGAGAGAGAGAGAGAGAGAGAGAGAGAGAGAGAGAGAGAGAGAGAGAGAGAAGCCCTGACCAATCAGAACACAAAGCCTTTGTCTGTCACTCCTTGTAAACTTCATCCCGTATCCTGGTGAAGCTGGGGATGTACAATGTGTGTTCTTGCTGATCCCAAAGCTTTGTTTTTTGTTGGGGAGTGAGTTTTGAATACATTTTGTATCTTATTTGTTGTTTTTTTCTGTGTGGAGTTTTATTTTGACCACAGAGAAAAACTTGGCATGTTTATTTTGAAGGATTGTGCTAGAAAAACAGCTTCATAAAGTGTTCCTAGCAGCTATTTTAGCATGTTTTTGGAATATTAAACAATACAGCATGCACAGTAGTATTGGTTTTAGGATTACTTATAAAAACATAATTTTCTTAGTTGTATTGCACAACAGGTTTCTATTATTTTCTCCATTCCCTTTCAAATTTAGTTACTTAGTTAGTTTTATTTAAGCATCTATTTAAGACATCTTTATGGGCTAGATTGGATTATGCCCTGAAGATGGGACTGAACAATCTTAATTATATAATAATCAGGTTAAATATTTTCATATTTATATATCATCGGTCTGTTTGTATTTATTGTATCACTGTGTTATATCATGTGATAACTTCCAGATAGCGGTTTATACAACTTGAACTCACATGAATCACGTGATAATAGTCTATTTTTATCAAGTGAAAAAAACGTTTCTTCTCTGTGATCAGTGTTTTCATCTTTAAAAGCAGCTGTGTTCTCTGGTTTTACCTGTTTGGAGCCAAAGGATTTTGCTGAATACAGATTCTGTTCAATGAACTGGATGAATCTACAGACCGGGCTCCAACGGCATTATCTGTTCAACCAAACTGAAACTAACTTTGAGATTCATTTGTCCAAAGATATTTATGTTTGAACCTTGAATATGTGAGCAGAAAAGCAAAATAACATTAAAGCTCTGATTGTGCCAAAGTAAATTACTTTCTCTGCGTTTTTTGGAGGAGGTGAGTAGAACCATTAAAACATGCATGACTGAAGTGTGAGAATGAATATAAATAATACTTGGTCAAGCAAAGGTTTTGTTTCTTTAACCATATATATATATATATATGGTTCTTTTTATTAATCCTTTTGCATTACCCTGCCATCTCTAACTTTGCCCCTCACTGCCCTCCATCTGTTGAACTCTCCAGATTAAAAAACTCCCCCCAGGCTCACAATTAGGCAATCAGAGGGCTATCATTCCGCCCCAATAGGCTCACAAGGTCAGCACCATAGCAGGAGACGATACAGAGACAGCAGAGGGAGGACAGTCATAAATGAGGGCTGTTGCTCATGAGACTTATAGTTTATTTTAATGTGTGCACATAGCTTTAAAACAATGATGTACCTTTTTGTTAAAAATAGTATAAGGCAGTCTGTCACTGATGACGTTGTTTGATGTTTGTACATTAAGAAATCACATGAAACACGACCGGATGTCTCTATTAATCATATTCCAGATACAGAATAAATTCTCATCGTCTGTACTTTTCATCAACTACACCAAAAAAAAGTCCAGAGTCACCCGCAGGTGAAAGTGGTGAGTCCTTCATCACGTCTGACCTGTGATGTGAAGCCAACACGTGTAACAGTCCCACGCTACCCCCTGAACACACAGATGCAGAGTGATAAAACCATCACCAGTCACCATGACGACCAGAGGTCACCCCGACAGCTGGAGGTCACCTTGACTGTACAGTTTATCTGGATGCTGCCCTGATGATCAGTTCAATCCACCACTTCTGACATATCCATAATAATAGATATACTGTATAGTGAATGTATCCCATCAATACTCTTCAGACAACCAATTTTTCATCTTTACAAACATAAAAAAACACATAAAAACAGGAAGAAGTATCGCTGTTTCTCTTCATTTTGGTAAAAAATATACTTAAACATAAAAATACTCCACAACAAAGAAAAATGCAGAACCACAGCAGTAGTAGCAGAAAAAAATGTACTTACAGTATTAAAAGTAAAAATGCTCATTAGGCAGAAGATGAACTCCTGTCAATGTTACATTATTATGTTACATGATAATATTGGATTATTAGTATTATTGATGCATTTGCATTTAAGCAGCATTTTAAGTTATATATAAATATCTCCTAATGACAAGATATTTTTTACCACTGTATGTACTTTTTGTTGGCCTTTGAAATGTATTATTATATATTGAATTTTACTGGAGCACCGTACATAAAAACAATTTCTTGAGTCCACTAACTTGTCAAACTAATCCTTCTATTCCTGTTAATCTGACACCCCAAATACAGCAGATGTGACATTTAGAAGTGTATCTCCGCCAGGGTCTACTAGTACAGTTACTTTTTACAACTGCCACAAACAAATAGATAAGTACCTTGATGTTGTCATGTAGAGTGTAGATTAATTTCAAATAACAGTACCTAATATCCAAAACTTAATATTTCTATCACCCCCTTAAAACAATCTTACACTTTGGGAATCCAACATTAAAAAACAGCTGCATTACTCACAAATCTGAATACTTAGTTATTAGGATTGTGAAAGAAAATGACACAGACTGGTATTCATAGTTACAAATTTCATTTATATGTTTTTATGTTATGCTGCTATTTTTTCTTTTTCTTTTTAATCGAAATTTTCCAATCACCATTATTTTAAAAATGCATGCATACATTCTTTTATAAAGGTAATCATTTGAGATATTTGCCATTTGATATATTTTAATTTTTAAAGGAAATATTAGTATCAGAGTAACCTAGTGAAGTGACCGTCATATGTTCATGTTTGTCCTCCCTACAGGCAATAACTGAAAGTTATTTGACTCTGCATCTGCGGTCATATATGCTTTTATATGTGTGTGTGTGTGTGTGTGTGAGAGAGAGAGAGAGTGTGTGAGGGAGCTCACAGTAGGATGAACATCACATCTATTGATCAGGCTAATGTGGGGAGGAAAGGCTGCAGGCCACAGCAGTTAATCAATACAACTCTAATTACATGGGGCACTGAGTGTGTGTGAATGTGTGTGTTGTGTACGTGGTCCCCCCCAAACTCACAGGGTAGCATACTGTATATAAATGCTGTCCCTCTGAGGAATCACTCATACACACAGAGATCACAGCTCTCACACACATTTAACAGCCACTCATATTAATTAAACACTTTTTTTCTCCCTTCTTTTTTTAAAACAATTTTTTAACTGCACTGACACTCTACTTAGTCACATTTTTACTCAAAACAACTTATTTTACTGACAGGACCCTGGGATGCTGTGTATGGATAAAGGGGTTTTGGTAAGTATCTTCACATTTGTATTTGCATGTGATGTTGGAGTGACTTTTTTGCCAAGACTATGGAGTGTTTCTTGCCTCTTCCTCTCTTCAGCCCTCCTGCAATAGCAAATAATACTTCTGCACCAGTATCACTGACATGCTGTGTTGGAGACTCCTTCCCTCAAGGCCCTGTCATTGTATCCCTTTTGTGTTGGACTGGTTGTTCAGGTCTTTCACCAGTATACATACTTTATGCATGCCAGGCTATTGTCAATAGCCTATTTTCAGCCACAAAAAAGATGTATAATGTTCTCAGCATTTATCTCTGTTACTTCCTTATTTATTCTCATGGTTTTGTCTCTCTTATCTGCCACAGGCTGGTCCGATGAGCTGAGATTCTGACTGGCCAGAGGCTGTATGATATGTTTGATATTCGGTTGTTCTTGTGCTTGACCATGTCAACTAAATATCAGACATATTCCTACAGAGTCTGGCATTGACTTCTGATCCTTTTGTTCTATCACTGGGAAAAAAGACCCATGAAGTAAGACGTTAAGGTAAAATGGTTTTGGACTGTAAACTTTGTTATGTCATTATGTGTCACTAGATATTGTAAAATATCATCATAACTTCACTTGTTTTAATTGCAATAGCTTCGGTGGAGACAATGTAGACAAGTAGTACATTATTAGTATGGTTGTACTTTATTGTCAGAGATTAAATGCAGAAATAAGTAAGTAAAATTAACAAATAATTATTACATTTCTCTTTCTGTTCTGCATTAAAACAAATAAAAATTAACCTGAATGTCAAGTTTCAGTGTTTACATGTTCTCTTACTCTCTCTTTATCAAACACAGCCACCCACACACACGACTGACAACTGACTTTATTGTACAATGGAATCTAGGCATGTGATTACATCCTGCTCTGTGAGCAAACAGGCGTCAACAAAGTCAAACTTGATACCAACCTTTACTGTCTTTTTCAGAGAGCAAAGATAAGCCAGTCATTAGTCTCTGTTTCTCCTCTTTACAAACATTTTTTTTATTGATAATTTTTTGATTATCAAAAAATTATCAATCATTTTGATTTGCCAGCTGTTCTTTGCCTCTGCTGTTATTATTAGTCATAATGTATCATCTGTGATTTTATCCATGCAGGCCACAAATAAAGTCTGATGCCCTATTAACATCATCTGTAGTGAATCATTATTGCAATCCACATGCATGATTCACGTCAAATTGCATCAGACATGGTGAGCTACATGCTTCAGATTATTCTTATACTTGAATTAACTGATTTTACATAGCGGGAAGATGCTTTTAGACTTTTGGCTAATGAAACTTCCTCCCTCCTGGTAAATGTTCAAAGGGCATTTTATTGCATAACAGTCCATTTTCTAAGGAAGCGTAATAAGTTGCATCCTAATGTGCACAGGACTGTAAGGGCACTGATGTGAGAAATAATATGCTTCTATCCTTTTTCAGAATACACAATATGAAAATGCAGATAACAAACTGCTGTCACAAAATGACAAATTCACTTGTATTTCAGAACTACGTACACAATATGAGATTGTAACATTTCCTGTTTTAAAAACATACATACCATTGTCAGAATTATTGTAACAAAGAAACTGGATGAACAGGTTTGGGTGCAAAGGAGCTATGTGAGTCCAACTGAGCAGCATGAAGGGAAATAGTCAGGGGGATGTGAATGTTGGAGCACTAGAGGGCGTCTGTGGGTGTGTGTATGTGTTTCTATTTAGCTGGTCTGATCTGTAGGATAACCAGTTTCAGATTACATTTTTAGTCTTTTGATCCTGTTGGGGGTGGTTGCCCAATTTTATATGGAGGTCACACTCTCAGTTTGCAGAAATATTCTGTGTGAGATAAATTAATAGGTAGATAAAGGCAGGTTTGCCTTCAGGCAATGAGTCAATGAAATCACCGCAAAAGTGACAAGCAAATATGTGTGTGTGTGTGTGTGTGTGTGTGTGTGTGTGTGTGTGTGTGTGTGTGTGTGTGTGTGTGTGTGTGCGTGTGTGCGTGTGTGTGTGTGTGTGTGTGTGTGTGTGTGTGTGTGTGTGAGTGTGTGTGTGTGTGTGTTTATGTGTGTGTGTGTGTGTGTGTGTGTGTGTGTGTGTGTGTGTGTGTGTGTGTGTGTGTGTGTGTGTGTGTGTGTGTGAGTATGAGTGCATGTTATCATAGCACTCAGGGTGGTTTATTCAAACAAATCCAAGCACAAAGAAAGAAAACACTGAAACCCATCCTCCAACATGAAAAAACCTCTTCCTCCTGCACCCTTCCCTGCTCCTCAAAATAACAGCCTACAATGACGCAAAAACATACCACATCAAAGAGAATTTAAAAACTAAAATTAAAAATGAAAAGTTCACTGAATCATGTAAGAGTATTAGCAACCATTAGATCATTTAATTTGCATGATGACTCATTAAGAATCTGATATGAAATTGAATTTAGCAAGTGATGTGCATCAATGTATTGCAAGTCATTTGTAAGAGAAATACAAAACACATCCTTGGCATCTCTCTTTGAAAACAATAGAGATATTTAACAAGAAAAGCTAAAAATTTGGCATTCTTCAAATGTGCTTTTAAGCTTTTTTTTAAAATTAAAATATGTATGCATGCATCTGGATGATGAGCATGGGTCAAAGGTTCATGTGTACACACGCATGCTGCTCCTGTGCAGGACAAAAGACCACTGGCTGGTGTCACCAGTGTGATCTACAGATAAGGTCAAAGGGCACCCAATGAGACAAATGTTATCTGAAAGAGTGCACACTGTATACTCTGGGGCAATTTCTGCAAAGCAGTACAAGACGGGAATGACGAACATTGTAATAATAATGGCTATCTGTGTGTGTGCATACTGTATGTGTGCGTGCAGATATAGAATGACAATTAATGAGCAGTGAAGACAAAGAGAAGGGGGGGGGGGTGGACAAATACCAAGAAGAAAGTGGAAATCAGCACAGGGATAAAGACATGCTGGTGGGGTATAAATATCTGAGCCCACAGCAGTGAGATAGTGCACCAGTTCAAGAGGGGCACCGAAGAGGAGACACGGAGAGCCGAAAGGGAAGAAAAAGGAAACAGAGAAACGACACGGTGCGTGAATGAAAGCAAGAAGAGCAGAAAGAGAGGGACTGAAAGAAAAAACAGTGAGGGAGAGTTTTTATATGACATAGTGGAAACTTCTAAATAGGTAAGACAAACAATTAGACTCTCATCTGATTATGATGTTTTTTGTTTAGTTTTTAAAATATGTGCACTGCTTCTTTTTAGACATGGCAAACACAACAGGAAGTGCGCTCTTGGCTTTGCTATTCGTCCTCAGTGCCAGTGTGCCATGTCTTTCTGTGTATAACAGCGGAGAGTGCTTCTTTAACACCAAAGGTACTGTACAGTGTAAATGAGTGTGCATGGTACAGTTTTAAGCTACTTGTACTATACTTTATGCTATAATTTATACTTCTACTTCACTGATTCCACTACACTTATTTGACAGCTGTAGTTATTAACTACTCATTACATTTAGGTTTTATATTCAAAACATGATACATTTGTAAAATATGATGCATAGATATAACATAAACTACCAAATTATAGATATGTAGCTTACACATTAATGCATCGGTAAAACTAAAATAACAGTGTAATAGTAGGAAAGGGACTGTTACATTCATTTTAGTTGTAATAGAATATATTTTACATTATAGTGTCTCTACTTTGACTGCGTACTGATCTGAGTACCTCTTGCACCACTGTATGCATCACAATACCTTATATTTTATATTTTCAGGGAGCTGTGAACACATGGGTGAAGTATATGGGATAGGAGAAAGCTGGATAACCAGTGATTGTTACCAGTGTGTCTGCATGGAGCCTTTTGGAGTAGGATGCTGTGACCAGTAAGTTTCTTTGCATTAAACCCCCAAAAAGCTTTTATTTGGATGTAGCATAATGTAACGTGTAAAGTGCCTTGAGATGACTTTGTTGTGATTTGGCACTATACAAATAAAGATTGATTGATTGATTGATAGCATATACACTCTAATGTGACGCTGATCTTCCCAACAGTGGATCTAAACCGATGGACTATCCAGACTGGTGTGAGGTTATCCGTAAGCCAGACTCTTGTGCTAGCGTAGCAGTGATGAGAGCCAATCGTAAGCTACCCTGCCTCTGGGGACGAGGCCGTCTGAGACCAGCTGCAGGCCAGCCGTGGAAATCTGACAATGATCCTTTATTTTAAGTCCAGCAAATAACCCAAAGGAAAGCAATAGATTATGTTAATTTTGGAATTAATAGATAAAGGAAGTGAGTTTAATTTTATCTTGTTGTTTGTCAGACACCAAACTGTGTTGAATTTTACAAAGGAAATCTGCAAATAACTATCACAGGACATATCTGTTTATATTTATTATTTCACAATTGAAAAATGTTGTTTTTGATGTTTGTTGTTGATAAGCGGTCTAAATGTCTGGTTTGTTTCAGATTCATGTTTTAAGATGAATAAACATCTCCATGTTTAATATTTTAGTCTTCATTCACTTAATTATGGTACTTATTTATTGATCTGACTAATTACCTCCTTGCTCGATAATATACAGTAGTAATGAAAAATATAAAATATAATATATAATATTAAATAGGGAATCCAGCCAAAAAGATAATTTATATTGTGCTATTCCAAAGATATTGGGCGTATAAATCAATGTCTACAAACATTTAGGAGACTGCATGTGACTCTAACTGGATTTAAGAGAAGCAAGGCCTGAAGAGAGGATTGTCTTCAGATGACAGTTTTTAAAGTTGGTTCATGACACAGAATCAGTGGGCTCTGTGCATGATGTTTTCAGGATAAGAATCAGTTTTATTAGCAGATGAGCAGACAAAGAATGTGTCTTGGTGTTGGTACCCACAAATGCAACAGAGAAAAATAAAGAATAAAAATAGAACAAAAGCGAGGAAATAATAAAATAAACAAAATAATATTAAAATAAAATGTACAATTTAAATTAATTTAAATCTATTTACAGAATAGAATCATCAATAAGAAAAATAAATCAATAGCTGTGAATTAAATGTCAGTCTTAGCAAATCAATTGATGGATAAATATTATTAAAATATTATTTTGAAATAGACTTGTTTTGTCTTGGGGCTTACAGGAAGAGGGGGATATAGTTAGTTTCTCAATGTTTAATTCTGAAAACAGTTGGATGATAGAGTTTCTGTTTAAGTGTATTGGGTGGAAACAGACTTGTACTCATAACCACAGAGAGGAGGTGATCATTTCAAGATTAGGGTTCAGGCATGCAGGTTTTCAATCCGTGTTATTTTTAATGGGGAAAAGTCAATAAAATGTGTCAGACTCAGGAAGATGAGCAACAATTTCTTAAAGTTAAATGAGGACAAAACTGAGAATCTAATGTTAAAAGTCTTGGCATTATGTGTATCTTCAGGTCCCACTTTAACAAGGTGACGAAAACATTATTTTTTTAACCTTAGAAGCATAGCTAAAGTACGGTCCTTTATAAATCAAAAAGATTCAGAAAGACTGATTCATGCCTTTATCTTTAATCATGCCAGCTTTTCTCCCAGGTCAGTTGCGGGTTACACCTGACACAGATAAGACCCACTGTGAGGTCAAATCCGTGTGAGGACATTAAGGGGTAAACTTAAGGAGGATTAAAAAAGGAAGGTTCTGTTTGTTTAAGGTTTCAGAGACTGAGGTGGCAATTTATGGATTGTGTACACAGGCATAATACTTTCTGAGTTTTCACTTACTAAGTCTCAAATTACCACCACTGAAGCACACATTCCTATACATTGCACTCTCATTTCATTTTGATTTATTTCTATTTATGTTATCAACTGAATTTTATTTCCTTCTTATCTTACATGAATGTTTTTGGGGTCATTTTCATGTGAAACACTTGTAATAATGTAATTTGTTTTGCTGTAAAGCACTTTGAGCACTTTGTATGAAAGGGGGATTTACAAAATGAATCAAATAAAATCATTACAACACATCATGCATTGTAGTACATATAATTCAGAGAGGAATACATTAAGAAATATAATCGACAGGGCAGAAAAGCAGTTTGAAACCACTGCTGAGGGCAGGACAAGACTTCAAGGAAATCAGAAGATAATACAGGCAAGATGTATGACAGACAGGCCCTTTGGTTTTTTTAAGCTATTTGTTATTTTTAGGCTGCTGTCAATTAGTTTGACACATGGAGGCAGTATAAGAGCTCCTGTAATACTTCTTTTAAATTGACATAAACGTAACGTACTAAACCGTATAAAATCTGGGTACATTAAAGTAAAAAATGTATATGAAAGGAAAATGTACACATTACAACTATAAATGAACGTTAGGAGGATCTAAAAACTTTCATGGCTTCTGTAATACATCCATGGTTTTGAGCACAGGAAGACGGCCTATCTATGGCCGGTTGCCTGAAAAAAGAGCAACCAGCACCTTTCTGAAAAGTTCATATGCCACATAAGCTCACTCCTCAGTGAGAACAGATGAAAAAAGACAAAATAAAACGCTCACGAGCAGGTCTGTGGGCTACCCTAACTACAAAGAGGAAGAGGAAGAGGAGGAGGAAGCGGCGCAGCATTTTGTCGTCATACGATGGCGCGCTGTGGACGTCCACTTTGTTGATGGTGTCTGAAATGTGCTGCTTGTCTTAAAATGTGACATTACTTCTTACTCACTGGGGATTTTCATTGCTAACAAACCAACATAAAGAAGTAACATGTGGATACTGACAGCCTTGCAGCCTGGAGGTAATTCCGTCTGTCGTTAAGTTTCTAACCTACTCGTTGGGTTGAAGTTAACTTCCTCACTTAGCTTCATTATCAGAGTTCAGATTAATGATTAAAAAAACAACAACATTTAGATAATGAACTGTCTGTGTCTCATGTTGGTAATGTGACTGAAGGTTTGACAACATAGGTGGAGACTCACTGCGTGGGTATGATGAAGTTTTGACAGTAATTAGATTAATCATCATTAAGTAACTTTAGTATGAAGAGATGTACAGTATTTACTTTTATTTACATTTATTTGCAGTCCCTTGAAAGAAATTTATAAATAATAAATTGTTAAACATTTTAATTAGGAATGTAAAAGTAGCATTAACCATTTAAACATAGACAGATGCACACATAATTCATAAACGTAGCCTACACTACATTTTCCACAATTCAGAAAAGCGAATTGTGGGAAGTGTGCTTGCAAGTATATAAATACAATCTTTTAAAATGTTCAAGTGAAATAAGAGGATGTTACTTAATATGTGTTGCAGCTGATCCCATTTGTACATAACAAAGTATTTGAACCCACTTTTTCCAAGTTCTGGGTGAACAGGTTCAGCTAAAGTTAAAATGTCAGTACTGTATTTAAATGTAACCTATGAGAAGAGGTAATTAGGTAGTTTTTGCAGTAGAGCCTTATCAACATCAATGCTGCTACCTTCTGTTTGTTAAGGAATGAGGGTGGGTGAGGAATGTATTACCTGTGATGAAGCGCAGTGTACTGTGATACACAGAGCCAAGCGGGAGAAGTATTTATTTATACAATATTGCATAAATAAATACCACCATAATCAAGCGCAGACAGAGTTGTAGAGTGCACAGTAGTCTTTTTACTAGCAGAAGAGAAAAGTGATTTGTTTCTATACAAAAATCCAATTTTGATCTTCAGTTCACTTCATAGGTGTTCCACATGAGTCTTAAAAGTGAGTCTAGTGTCCAGCCAGAGTTTCAAATTGTAACATTCAACAGTTTCAATTTCAGAACCCTGAAGGGTTTGGACATGGACAGAAGGCTGGATACTCTTAGGTGACCTAGAGAATAACTTACATTTAGTTTTGCCAGAATTTAAAATAAATGTTTGATGAAAGAGATATGAAATGTAACCAAAAGTATGTAAGAAATGTAAACCAAAAGCAGACTTCAGATTTGCAAAGGCCTGATTAAAAGAAGAGCTGGTGGCATATAAAATAGCGTCATCTGCTAAAAATGTACTGTACAATTTGGGGTTGCAGAGATGATATTGTTTATATGGTAAATAAAAGAGGACCATGAATTGACTTGGAACTGTTGAAAACTACAGCCTGAGTTCTGTGTGAGAGATATTTTAAAACAATTTAATCATCATCACATTTTGGGACTGATCTTACACTATGATATTATTCTGCTTTTATTATGTGTATTAAATGTCAGTCCTCATCATAGCTTCATCAAGTTTAAACCTTCACTCTTACGATGTTAAAACATTTTGTGTTGTGGGAGATGAATTGGCACACGTTTAAAAAGTCATATGCATACAACACAAGATATTTGTCAGCTTGCTATGTTACTGTATGGCTAATGTTTGTAATCGTATATATTAGAAGTTCGATAACTTGCTTTGTGTCACTCACAGGTGAGATCCACTATCTCTCCTCCAGTAAGGAATACACGGTGGGGCGCAAGAACTGTGAGATCATCCTGCCCAACGATCAGTCCATCAGCCGGGCTCACGCTCATCTCACTGCTACTGACCAGGTGAGAAAAAGAGGATAAATGAGAGGGTTATATGGCAAGAGAATTTCCATATATAGTTTATTCTTTATAGGAACTGAATATGTGCTGCAGAGAATGCTGTGCTGCCAATTCATTATCAATAGAATATATATTGTGCTATTCCAAAGATATAGACAGTTGAATCAATACTTACAACCATATACTAATAATAACAATACAGCTGATTTCTTTATTCTGATTTTGAATTATAATTTTCTGTAGTATCAATTACTGACAAATATAGTGAGATTTCTGACAAAGTGACATCTGACACAAATTACAATTAGAAAATACTCTAATCATTTTATATCAGCTGTGCGATGAACATTAGTTTGATCATTTGTGTTTTGTGACACTTTCAGACAGCAGAGGGTGCTATTGCACTGGTCCTGCATATCTAAAACTAGTAAAATGTGTCCACATGGTCAAATGTAATACTGTTTAGCTATACATAAGGGCTTCCTTTGAGTAAAACTGTCAAAAAATAATCTACACATTTTTAAGACCAGTTTTTGTTTTATGAGCTTATGATACATTTCCATCTCAGGTTTATTTTAGGGGTTTCTTGATTAAGATTGGTTGAGATGCGGATAATTGAACAACAAGGCGTTTTGCCAGTTGGACAATGTCATAAGTTGCCCTCATGTATTTTACTCTTAGACTCTGACTGTTAAGGACACCTCTAAGTACGGCACCTTCGTGAACAGCCAGCGCCTGTCAGAGAACACACCAGTGAACCTGAAGTCAGGGGACAGTATCACATTTGGGGTTTTTCACAGCAAATTCAGGTTTGTAACTGAAGTGAGACCTGATTAGTTATGTTTTACATGAAAGAACCATGATTTTATGTTTTGAAATCACTAATTGCCACTGAAATTTTTTTTTAATTTCACCAAATTTAGAAGAGCAGAGTATATCATACAGTGAATACAAATTTCATTTATTCCGCATTATGACTCTCCTTTACTGTCTCTTTTCCACTTCAGTGTGGATCATCTGAAGCTAGTGGTGTGTTCTTCGTGTTTGGACAATGAAGGCAAGGTGTCACTCTCTCAGGCCCTGCTGTCTTTGGGTGGAAAGGTAGTCAACTCGTGGTCTCCTGACTGCACCCACCTGGCCATGCATTCTGTTAAAGTCACCATTAAGGTCAGGACCAGACTTTGTATCCTCGTTAGCACATGTGATGTGTTCCCCCCTGACTCTGTGATGATGTGCTTTCTGTTTTTTAATCAGACTATTGCTGCTCTGCTGTGCTGTCGTCCCATTGTGAAGCCGGAGTTCTTCTCAGAGCTCAGCAGAGACATTCAGCAAAAGTTACCTGCTCCTAAAGCTGAGAGGTACAAAATAACCCATCGCATGCACACACATTTGCACTTTGGCTGAATTGAACATCAGAGGCTACACTGAACCATACATTATATCATCAATGCTGCTCATTGTTTTTAAGTTTCACCCCTGAGATCGATGAGCCCAGCTTGATTAAAGAGGATGTTAACCTCAGAGCGGTTCCGGAGCGCAAACAGCTGTTCAACGGAAAGATCTTCATTTTTCTCAATGCTAAACAGGTTTGTCGCCTTTCTTATTCGTGATAACCTGATACTATTGTCATGCTCTGCAAACCACTAGGTAACCACTTGAGTTGTGTTTGTATGAGGAAGTAACAATAATGGCTGCACTGTGATGATCAGTTATGATTGTTCTGTAGTTAGTTACCCTCTTCAGTAAAGGATAACAAAACTCCTGAGGGAGAATATAAAAATGAGCTCTTGTAACATGCTGCATAATTGACCAACACCCCTGCTTGTTTTTCAGCCATTAGCTCCAAATGTTATGGAAAGTCACATGATCTTGTGAGCTTTATGTTTATCAGTTGAGTGTGAGTTGCCAGGCAGTCAGCACTACTGGGGCCCTCTGGGAGACTTACTGCTCCACTGGAGAGCCTGGTATACACATGAACAACAATGAACGATTATTTTCACTTTTGATGGATCTATCTATTATTTAAGAGATTACTTTATGAATCATCTCAACTATAAAATGTCTAACGTAAGGAAAAATACCCATCACGAGCCAGAGTTCAAAAACTGTGACTGTTCACGTATCATCTTCCAGTAGAGTAGTAAGCTAAATAATCAGAGCAGACATCCAACAGAGATGTTTCATGATGAGGTTGTATATCACCATGCTGAAATGCAGAAAAATGAGCTGGAATTAAGCAGCAGCCCTTATAATAAAGCTTTTATAACTAAATTATTGATGAGTCACTGAAAGACTTGAGCCTTCAATTAGAATGAGAGTGAAACAGACAGCCTTAAACTACAGCTAGGATACAACAGAATAAGATGATCTGAAGTATTTTATTGTAAGTAGGAGAACAGTCATTCTCTCCATCTCTCTGATCTACAGTGCAGATTAACTGTATGATTATATAACTGCTGCTCTTCTATGTTGTTTACAGCTTAAGCGTCTGAGTGCTGCAGTGAGTTTTGGAGGTGGCAGGAGCCAGCTGCTGGAGGAGGGTTTCCTGCCCCGCGACCTGCTGGAGTCTCCACAGAGCTGCGTGGTCGATGTTACATCTGGCAGCTCCCAAACTCTGCTTCCTCCTTCGACCACAGACTGGACAAACTCTGTGAAGAATATTGTTCAAAGGTTTGCACAAACTCCTCTGCAGCAACACACATCAAAGTGTGTTTTGGCAATTTACTTGTGTAGGTAAAGATTTGTGAACACTGTATAACCTGTCCTAAGTCTCCTTTTTCCATCGACTCAGGAAAGGCCTTCGGGTCATCACAGAGTCTGAAATTGGGTTGGCTGCCATTTACGCTTCCTGTGACAAGTACTGCAATCCATCCAGTGTAATACCAGACTCAGGTGGGGAAACAGACTGATTACAAACTACTGTAGGTTGTTATGAAGCTCTGTTTTTTTCGTTTTTGTACAAAAGCAGCACTGTCTTTATTTCTCAGTATTGATTATTTCATTTTTTTATAAATGTTTGTTTGTGTTTTAGAATCAGCATCAAAGGTGGCACCTAGAATACCAAGTGCTTCTCTGTCACAACACGTAGCGGTGGATGAGACCGTGTTACCTGCGGCGTCTCAGAACATCACAGCGTATGCAGCTAACACAGAGACATCACAAAGGTACAAACACACTTCTACAGACAATCAGTTAAAGTTGATCAGACTTTCTATTCTTCTGTCTGCTGCAGAAAGTCTGTCTGATGTGTTATTTTCTTTATTTATCAGGACAGAGCTTTGTGAGGTGTCCAGGGTGACAACGGTAGGAGAGACTCCCGAGAAGAGGCCAAACCAGAAAACCAGTCAGCTTGGTCGATCTACACTCACAGCTCAGAAAATAGCCACTCAGTTCATCGTGGCTGACACAATGAGCTCATCATTCAACACTGTGGAGAACACAGACTCCCAGAGGAAGAAGCCTGAGTCCAAACTGATAGGTAGATGCATGAATGTATTAATGATGCACCGATTTTCTCTTCCAATTCCAGTAAAGTCTGAGTACTCACATAATTCCTAATCCATTACCTCTTCTCATTTTAAATAAAACCTTTGTGGAACTGAGAAGATTACACTGTGAAATGTAACATGAGGCTCTGCTGTAACTACACATAATTCCTCCTAATTGTAAATGTTTGTAAGTGAAACACTTTGAACAACACACTGTTTGTAGATTTCGTTTTTATATGGCTTAGGATATATTTTACATATATTGTTGTAAAGGGTTTATAAAGTTGTGATGTTACAATTGTATATTGACAGTGATTAGGAAAAGTATTTAATGTGCTCCACCTCTCATATTTGATTATGTTTTAAACATGTTTTGAGGTGGCCTGGTAGTTACTGCAGAAAGACACAAGTTTTACATTTTTAATAATTCATGACTCCTGTAATTCTGTAAGAAATATTCTTTAAAATACATTTTTTGCACTTTCAGGAGGTGGCAGTAATGGCAAGGGGTTCCAGACATCTCTTCCTAAGACCAATGGTGGTATGAAGACGTTTCTACAGAAGCAGTCGCCCCAGAAAAATTCTGCACAAACTTCCCCACAGAAACAGTCATCTCTCACCAGCTTCTTTCAGCCAGTACACAAGAAAAGGTAAACATCTGCTCTTTGGACCATTTCAGTCTGCATGTTTTCGTACTGGTAAAGTAGGGCAGACTTCAATCAATCCGCACTTACTGTAGAATGGTCTTTCACAACTACAATAAACATACCTTTGAATGACTGCAATAAAAACAGACATAATACTAAGCGCCTGTAACTCTAACCAGGACAAGCATTTTAGAAAAATACATCATCATCTATATCTGTGCTTTAGACAATAGTCATTGTAAGCCAGTACTTATTTTGATAATTATTGACTAGGATGAAAATGTGAACATAGTCTGAAATACTATAATACAATTTAACACGTTATTTGGATAATTTGTGTAACAATGTCTAAAAGTGTTTCTTCCTTTCACCCGTTCATCAAGGCCTCTGGAGGATGAGCTCTCTGCTGTGATGTCCGAGCCAAAGCGGCCTGTCCTTGAATCATCCTTCAGCCTACAGGCTTCAGACACATCAGTCACATCTAAAGAAATTTCTGCACGTTCAGACAGAGTCCCTGCAGCCACGTCCCAGACTCCACTGGGGTCAGCAGCTGATCTGTTCACTGGACGGTCAGAGGCTCCCTCAGACAGAGTCTCCCATGCTGCCAAGAGGGAATCACTGAGCAGAAAGAGGAAGGGGAAGGAAGAGGAGATACAGATAGATGAACTGGAGTCTATAATGTCTGAGGATATGGATTGGTTTGATGAGCAACCGTCAGGTAACCAAGGCCCACAAGCAAGAATGCACAGATCAACTGAAAATAAACAGGCTTTAACTACTATGGAGGCCTTATCTTCAAGCAAAAGGCAACGAGTCCAACGAGAAGAAAGTGGAGTAACCAACCAAAGGCTGCAGGTGGGCCTGAAAAAAGAATCGGGTACAAATAAGGGCCAGAGCCAACAAACTGAACAGCATATTGTGTCCATCAAGACCGAGCCGCTTTATCCATCAGAAAACAGGACAACAAATCATGAGTCCAGAAAACCTCCAAAGGTGTCATCTGCCAGTAAAAACCAGAACTTAAAACCTTTTGAAGAGGACGAGCAGTCTTTCATTGAGGTGAGGAAAGAGGTTTTACTATAACTTTGTCAGTGTTGTTTTGTTCATCCATCTAGCTCATAAGATTGTATCACTTTTCTTTTATAGTCAATTATTTTTCATTATCACATTACATTTTTCACCCATTTTTTTCTTATAGGATTTAGATCTACTGAAAGCAGAGATTATTCAATCTGAAGAAAAGACTGAGGCACCTATGAAACCTGTTACGATCAAACAGGAGGCCCAAGTAAGGCTTATTTCTCTTTCTCGTGTTGAATAAGTACAAGTTTCTAGCTTTATCTTGCTGCTATATTTCCTAGCTTTAATATTTGCCGAAACAGGCCTGTCAGTAAACAAACCTATTATCTCCTGTGGCTGAAAGCCAACAATGTACTAACTGGCACTTCAAAATAGTCTGATGCAGCTCCCAGATTCACTTCAGTTCAATCTCAGAGCCTCATCTCAAATTTCAGTGTTTACTGGCATCTAAGAACTATAAGAGTGTCTACCCGCTGCATTTGTTGCTCTGTATTCCGTCTCTCCAAGGCTGAAGGAATCAGCGAGGAATAGTTTAAACTGAACTACTGTGAAAAAATGTCAGCACAGCATTGTAAACCATTTGAGATTCACGTATGATAAAACTGCCTAAACACAGTGTTGCAGTTGTACTGCTGTTTTCTTCAATATTCTGCAGAATCATCTGTGTTAGTGTCATAGCACAGCTCGAACTGGAGAAATGATTAGTTTTTTCATCTAGGGGAATTAATTAACACTAAGCCTCACAGCTGTACCAGCTACTAACAGGCCTCAACAAACTACAACTACTGAGTAAAGGATGCTGGTCTTACCTGAACCCCAGTGAGTCCTTGTTTCCCTCTGTGTTGCCTCATTCATGCTGGGTGGTTGGAAGCATGGCTGAGCATCCTCTGGTGCATCACTAATCGACACTGACTGCTCACAGCTTGGCGTTGGTTTCAGTTAATTCAGGTTAAAATATAAATGCTGACAGAACCTAAGCCAAAATACTACAAGGATGGTGGAAATGTTTGTGCTTTGATGTTTCCCTCCTCCTTTCACATGGCGTCTGCCTCCAACAGCTTTGATTAGATACAGTGTTTAGTAGACAACCACGTGACTGTGACACTACAAAAAATATCAACTCTTCATCAGACAGAAGTTGAGTTCTTAATGTGCTGTTTTGCAGGAATCAAAGATTGAAGAAGACCTTCCTAAAAAGCTGATTTTGGTGGAGTTTAGATCTCTCACTATGAACGCACCTCCCAAAACCAAACCACAACAGACGCAGGGCAACGGCTACGCAAAGAACTTCAAATGCTTCCGTAAGGTGAGACCAAGACTCAACTTGTACAACTGAAACACACAATAGAGCCTCTTCTGAAATTCAGAAACAGTCTAAATAATTAGCTGTAGTGAGTAATATCAAAATAAGTTTAATATGTTCAAAATCAAATGTCCAAACCTCAATGCAAATAACAGAAAAGCTCCAACAAAGGTTGCCTCATTTACAAAATAATTTCCTTTTTTTCACATTAATGTTCTTATGTGCATGTGACAGATGCAAGTTCCAGGTACATATAGCTCACCACGCATCATTGGAGGGTCTGATCTGCTGGTTCACAACAAGGGCAAGAACTCTGATCTGGATGAGTTCCTGAAAGATGCAGCTGAGGTACTATTATCACTCTTGAGTCCCAACATCTGTCTGTGATATGATCGAGCTTTCCATTCATGATTTGAGTGTTTGTTTCAGGAGGAGCGTCAGACCAGACGGGAGGAGTCAGTAGGCGATGACCTCTTCAGGTGAGAAACTGGATCTCATTTTGTGTTAGAAGACCATGTGGAGTAACGATGTCATCCCAGGAAAGACCTGTCACATGTCTGTTAGGTTCATAGGTTGAGCTGTGCTTCCCAAAACCATTTCATTTTACTTAGGATTTATTTATATTAGATGAGTTCACAGTAGACAGTGAAACATACTGTTTATCATACTGGCTTTATTATTGATGAGTTGAGATGTTTCTGCTACTTTAGTTTAGTTTGGATGTAACATTAGCAAAAGGGGGACTTGCATATTCAGTGTACTGTAATTGGGAATTTCTCAGAACCAATTAGGATTCATTAGGGAGCTCAAAACTTAAGTCATAAATTAAGGCATGTTATTTAGTATGAATTGTGCTTTTAAATGATAAAAAATGAACGTAGCTCTAGTACCACAGTGACTATATGCACAAATGTGGTTTCGCCATAAAAGAAACCTCTCAAAGTTTCTTGTAAAAGTGTCAAAAACACTCCAGGTGATAGAGAATCAGACCATAAGTTTTTTGAAGTCAATAAAAATGGGAAAAACTTTTTTTATTCAGTCTCAATAATGTCCTGTGGTTTTGTCTGTAAAGGTCAGGGTGTCAGTATGGTACTGTAAACAAAATACCAGTGAATACTTGCCTTAAAGAAGATAGCACACACTCTGACAATTGTAAAATGTTTCCTGATTTCCAAAATAGGACATTTGCACACTCCATATTTCGTTAACACAAGGTCCTCTTGATTCAGGCAATATCATAAAGGGGTGTGATGTAGCGAGGCAAGGAAGCAAGAGGGGCTTAACTAGTGGATGCTGGTGTCCGAGCGGAGTTCATGAGATTAAACTGAGAAACTATAGTTAATGTTAATGGTTTCCTTTTTGCCTTAGTATGATGTAATGTGTGTCCTCTTTCTGGCCAGAAAGGTATGAATGTTATTAGCTTCCTCTCTGATTTAGACCTAAGTTTATAGAAAGCTTGTATCTAACTTGTTTTTTTTCCCATCATTTGGTATATGTTACCTGGTACCTTCTCTTGTCTGTCTGTCAGCCTCAGTCATTATAATCATGTGCAGACATGCAGCATAATTAACTGAGAATTATGGATATTGGGCTACTGTAGCTTTGGTTTAACCAATCAGAACTTAGTCATTCTTTTGTCACAACGGTTGCCACGGTAACAGAGGTGATGTAAGCTGGCGCTGATGCTTTTGCCGCTGCTGGTGTGTTTTCTTTGACTAAGCAGAAAAGAGACAGTCTGAGATTGATTTGGTGTGCGTGTATGTGTGCGTGTGTGTCAAGGCCGAGCTGTTTGATCACTGAGTCATGCTCAGTCAGTCATGCGTAGCCGGGGAACAGACTCTGCTGCTAAGAAAACAATCCGCTATTTTTTTGGTAGGTCTAAACGAAGTGTCCAGACGTGGTTTATAGGAAGCCTGTTTGCTTTAAGCTGTTCAAACACTGTCCATGTTTTACAGCGCTCAATTTGGGCTGTTTTTATTGTTTGTTCAAAATCCCTCTAAGGACATTGAGGAATCCATGAGGAATGTTAAAAGCTCATTCTGACATGGAGATAAAACTGTGTGTGTGTGTGTGTGTGTGTGTGTCTGTGTGTGTGTCTGTGTGTGTGTCTGTGTGTCTGTGTCTGTCTTTTCAGGTACAACCCCACCAAACTAACCAAGAGAAGATGAAGTGACTTCATCTTGAAGTCGTCCAGAGGGGAAATCATTTCAAAGGCACAGGAAGTATGTGACGGACTCAAGAAATCATTTGACCGATAATTTGTGTTGTCTGTATATCAACCATAATGTTGACAGTTACATTGTAGTTAACTCTTGATAACTGCTCAAATGATAAGAAATGTTTAAAAATGTTATATTTTGGTGTTCCTCCTGTTCGGTCTTAACCAGTCATTGCTAATGACTTTATACTGTCCCCTAATTAAACCATTGACAGCAAGTAATGTAACAAAATGTCTCATGTTCAGAGCTTTTTCTCAAAGTTTTTATTTGTCAATAATAAAAAATACGGCATACAAAACATTAAAAACTCTTCAGTTGTACAAGAGAGCCTTAAAACTCTACATGCTGTAAGCAGCTTTTTCTTTGCTTTGACGTTAAGACCCCATGTGTGCCCTGGTTTAGCTGAACTAGAAACTTGTCGAGTGGGTAAGAGGAGAAAGATTCAAGTGTTATTTCTCAAATGTTCTCTGATGAGCCACCCCTTTAGGCACTTTTACATATCTGAAACTGTTCAGATAGTAAGTCATCATGCCAAAATTTATCTTGGCCGTTGTTGTGCAGACAGTTGAGGCCCACCTGTTCCTTCATATTCACAGCCATGTACGAGCTGAGAGTTGACTTGAATTGTGCAAGTCTGTTCCTTTCATGGGCAGCAGGATGGCAACAGGTAGTAGGAGACTGGCCTTTAAGCACAGTTCTTTTCTCTAAATTGCAGTGGGATTATATTGCCTATTACTTTGTGATAAAAGCAAAATTTCTACTAAATACTATATAGGTTGCTTTCTAGCATCCATAAAAATCTGTTTTAAAAATGTAAATTTTATGAATGGACACAATATAAACCCGTTAAGCTCTTTGAGTTGACAGTGATGGACACGTGTGGCTGACCTGGATGTAAAAGGTTGAAATTTTAATCATTATAGTAAATTCAAAACTATAATGAGAGTTATCTCCACTGCTGAAACAGCCGGTTTCCTCTGTGGTTCTTGTATGTACTGTAATGTACTGGCCTAACTCCTCCCATGTGTGTCATTATAGCACTTCTCTGTCCTCTGCTCACAGCAGCTGCTGCTAGGCAATAGTTCATGCCTGCATGCATATATTTCATATTTATATCAAAACAATATTCAGAAATCAGTGAAAGAAGCATCAAGGAATAATTCAGCTGAAATTCAATATTAAACACCAGTAACAACATTTTCACTAATTAACTGTTATATGATTATCAAAAATTAAACAGTTATGTGTTATACTACTTTGTTAGTGTAAAAGTAATGTGACTACAGTAACATGTTACTAAGTAATGCACCCCCCCAAACGCTTACTCTGACTACCATGTTATATTCAGGGATCAAAATGTCAGATCATAATAAACAAACCATGAGTTGTGTTTGAGCAGCACGAAAAATTGGCGACACATTTGTTGCAGACAGTGTTTAAATAACTGAAAAGATGGCAGAAAAAGAAGATGGATTGCTACTGTCACTGCTCAGAACCTCTCAGCCGTTATTTGGCACTTAATGAAACAGTAGTGAGTGTTTACTGTGAAGCTGTATAAAGAAATAGCAGAATTATACAGCTATAGATACATACATGTACAGCTGGGCAACATCGGGGGAAAACAAGGTCTTCTGATATTGATTGTATCATTTGGTAAATCACCTGTCTACGTATTTAATTAATGTTCTTCACTTGGATGAGAATGATGGTGGGAAGTTGATCTGGAATAATCATTTTCAGCAGGCATTGCCAAAAAACTCAGAAAGAAATCTAAATTGGATGGTAAACAGAGAGTGTACCATGTTTCACATTTTTAAGAAAAACCTATGATGACTACAGTGATAGATGATCGTTAATAGATATTGATATGTAATTTTGGCTTTGATTCAGATGAGCTGCCTGGCACTGACTCTGCCTGAATTGTATTGTAATTGTGGCATCTAGATAATTGGAATTAATGCAAAAATTATGATTTTTGTTTTCACTGTATCATAGCATTGCTATAATTGGCAATTATCTTAAAAGGCTGAGGTTAAAGGACCATGCTGGTGTTTTTTGTTTTATTTTCTACAAATTGCATTTCACCACTGAAGAACCCTCACAGTGAACACTATCTCTATCTTTATTTTGTCTAAATTTATCATTGTGCAGTAATGCAGTTTAAAGCATGCACAGCTGGTGCAGTGAGTTCATGATTTGGTGAGAAGCTTCCTTAGGTCAGAATTTAGAGTTGGCGGCGAAACGGCAGAAGCCTTCATAGCTTTCTACTCAGAAAAGAAACAGAAAGTAAATATTATTATGAAAAGGATTATGTGCATTTAATGCTATGATGATTTTTTCTGGGTATAGATGTAAACAAAACAAAAACTGCAAAGATTTTCATCATTTTGAATACCTTTATGAAGATAATATAAAAAGAACACCAGAATGGTCCTTTATTGGCTATCTCTTTTGCCAGGTCACTTGAATTCAAACTTATTGCTTACAGTCAAATTAGCAATGGGCATCCATGAATATACATTCAGATATGTGAGGGAAATTATTTGCATAGAAAGCCTCTCAGTGGCACTACAACTAAAGAAACAGGTCAGATTTATTACTCTTTTAACTTTTTTTTTAGATATATGGCTAAAACTACCTATAATAGCAGCTAAATAAAGAATCATCAGAGACTAAAAAAAAAAAAAACAATGATAGGCTCAGAATAATCAGGAACGTAAAGATTGCTAGCCATGAACTTGTTGGGTCACACTCTATGAAATAATACATTTGTAAGTGGGACCACAGGTTGCTCCGTGAGCGTCGATCACTTTCAGAAGTATAGCTTTATGTTCCGTGGAGGATTATGGTGCTTTATACTTCTGACCATTTCCTCTCCTAAAGGGCTAAACTAAATAAAGTGTTGTTAGTAGATGGATTGAAAGACACATGGTGAACAAATAAATAACCCTGATGAAAATAAGGTCCCATTCAGTTGTGAGGTTACAGATTGACTAGAAAACATTGGCACACGGTAGCTTGGACTTCTGAGGACTTCTTATGAAGTCAGACAAGACTCTTGAAAGCTGTTTTTTGTTTCTTTCGAAACTAATTAGTGTACATCCATTGTCTTTTTGGTCTCACGAAGTTGTAAAAATGCTGTAGCTTTGATGAAAAAACACTGCATTAATGATTAAAACATTAAAACTCTTGTAAAACTCTTCACCTTTTACATCAGTTGGTGAAAGCACTTGAAATCTGTGCCCTGCGACCAACATGCACTCTCTTCTCCATCATCTTTTCAAATTAAGTTATTTCCTCCATTGCTGATGAGCTTCCCCTTCTTCTTGAGTCTCTTCAGCAGACAGGAGGAAATGCCTAAAGCGCCGCCCTTCAAAAAGCGAACAAAGTTGTCTCCCACCAGCGGGCCCATGGCAAACAGACCTGGCTCCTTGGTACACTCAAAAGTGTAGGGGTGGATGTCAATGGGGTTCTGCTTGCAAGAGATGGGTTTGGTTGGATCCTGACCCAAGTACTGGCCCTGCCCCTTCAAGAAAAACAGGTTTGGATTGGTCCCGATCAGCACCAGGGCCATGGAGATCTTGAATGCCTTCAGGGAGTTGTTCCCCTGCAGCAAACACTTCATGTCAGACTGGAAGGACACCACACAGTGTTCAGGGAAACTGGTGTAATCAGGAAACAGGCTGACACCAGCATTACCAGCCATGTTACCTGTGGTAAGCTGAGGCTTTGGGCACATCTTGGCACAAACTGAAGAAGCAATACTCACTGCCTGGGGTCTGTTTGAAGCAGAGGAGGGAGCCACGCTTGTGTAGGTCTGAGAGCACATCATGTTGTAGACTTTGTGGTATTCTGGGTACAGGGTCTTGGGCAGCTGTTTGAAGATGAGGTCTGGGTCGTCTACACTCTTACGAAAGACATGCAGCACTCTGATGTTGCTGTTGTAAGCACACAGAACTGCATCAGCAGCACTTAAACCAGCACCAACGATTAAAACTGGATCGGAGTTCATATCCAGTTTTCTAAGGCTCACTGCCAAGCCCAGGTCTGAGATGCTGTGGAATACAAAAGGAAGGTCCTCCCCCTCAACATTTAATCGAACCGGTGAATCAGAGGCACCGGTGGCCAGAACTACATTCTCGGCAAACAGAGAGAAGGGGACATGAGTGTCGTTCTGCACCTGTTGGTATCCCCTCACTTCCCAGAGAGCCCCCCCACCACTTCCCTCAAAGCCCTCATTCCCACCATCTCCCACCTGTCCTTCTATTTCATCATTGTGACCATTTTCCAGACCTTCTCCCTCGTGCCCCCGGCAGAGTTTCTGGACGGAGGTCACGTAGGTGTTGTCAGCAAAATTCTTTTGGAAGCCCTTTAGCTTCACATAGTTACGGTAGTAGGATGAGATCTCTTCTGGACTGGCTCTGTCACTGGTTACATCCCTACAGAGAAGAGAGCAGATGATGAGCAGAGAAGTAGCACAGACTTAAACTGTGGCATAAGCCATGTCTTTGCTGTCAACCTTGTCCTCTTCCAGTACCTTCGTTTTCCGTTGGTCAAGTCTCTGTAATTGACCCCAGGAAGCTCCATCCAGATGCCAAGACTAATAGTCAGCATGGAGCCTTCCATTGCCTGAGGAGAACAGAGAGTGACAACAGAAAACGTATGACAATGTTAATTCAAAGGACAAAAGCACAACATTTGGATGGGGATAGTTTCAAGGATTAAGATTATTTGGAGTTGCTTACATGCCAGGCACCTCCAGGCGTTGCCCTCCCCAAGACAAGATGTGGAATGTGTTGTTGTTTGTCCCTCCTCCACTGAAGGACAGGGGGGAACTCATAGCCAAAGTCAGCATTGGGGTGCAGTAGTGTGTCAAACAGTACAGCCACTGGGTTCCTTGACCTCCCCTCAAGACCTTCACTCAAATATTCCAGGTCCTTTAGAAAGAAAGACCCAATTATGACACCCAAATGACCCAATTATGACAACCAAATTGACTGTGCATATTAATGCATGAGCAGTACGTGTTTTCACCTGTTCAGTGATGGGTAGGTGCTTGGTCTCCTGCAGTTTTCTGTATAGTATAGGATTCGGGTGGACTGATGCCGTGTCCAGGTAAGGCTTGTATCCACTCAGCAGGTATGACAGACAAATACCTGATGGCCCATTGCCTGAAAACAGACCCAGGTTTGGGAAAGTGATAGATTAACATCATGGTAATGCATGCAAACTTTAGGTGATGCAGTAAGTATGTGTAAAATTAGGGCCACAGTGTGAAACTGTTAGAGGTTAAGGGCAAAATGATTACCTATGATGACCACAGGAACAGTGGGTGGGTGCTCTTTTGGCAGAGTGGTCTCTTCCAGAAGAGGCATGGCTGTAGCCTGGGCTAGAGCCGGCACTGTGGAGAAATAGTGGGATGGAAATGTGAAGAAAGTTCCAGACATTTCTGCAACTAACCATTTGATATTCAACTATAGAGCCTTGTTTGTGCTTTGTACTCCCAGTGCTTCCATTTTTCTGAGTCAGATTATTTGAACAGGTTCAAACCGGCTAGCAGTCTTTGTGTCTGCATGCCAGTGTTGTTGTTGTCTCATATTAGCTTAGATCCTGTCTCCATCCACCATCATCAGCTGACTCAGAATCACACACATCGAGGGGGGGAAAAAACCCTTTATTCATCCTGTTTTTGTGCTTCCACACACAGCCATGACCCTCCCCCTCTGTCTGGGGCTTCACACACGTGGAAACACGCCGCCACAACACAACGTGCCCCCAGTCTTTCTCTTTGCCGTCCCGCCAACGTCCACACACCCCCTGTCCTATCAAACAGGGCCTGCGGCGAGACTAGCCTCTGTTAACCCCGGTGCTGCTTCTCAAACAAAAGGGAGTTCTAATCAGATTTATGTAGGCTTGGGTCTGTTGTGCAACGTTGCCATTGAGCATGTGTAGTGTGTGTTTGTGTGTTACAGGACAGTGCCATTGTGTGCCCGCCGGGCAGCAAATCCCCCCTGATCACTCCTCCGAGTGGGCCCTAATCCCACTGGGCCTGTTTATGTCTTTACAGCCCCTTTCAACAGCAGCAGGATGAGAATGTGGTCCTGGCATGCTGACAGACCAGACCATCAGAGCTCCTCCTCTCATACCCACTGCCGCCACCACACACACACTCACAGCCGGTCCCGCCAAAACATTACCCGCGGGCTACAGCAAAACAGTGCCCACTTGCCCCAGTTTCATACTAACCAAAACACTGCCCACGCCGCTTTTGTCTTACACCCCAAAACTTTGGCTCACTTCCGATAAAACTCGCATGCCTCCCTGTTGCCAACAGAGTCCACCTCATTTCATGTGCACCCCGCTCTACCTCCCTCCCTCCCCCTGTCTGACCTGTGTCTGTCAGCCAACTGGTTGTCTTTGGTGGTCGGCTTGTTTACCCTTTTCAGTGAAAGCACTGGGATTCCTCACATTGCCTGCCCTGATTGGAGAATGTCATGCCCCTAGTTGGCAGGTTGTTACTGGTTTTTCCGTGCCACTGCTCAGTTTCATGAATTAAACAGAATGTGAACCAAAAAAAATACAACTTTTGTTGTAGTTTTTTCTAAATATTGTAATGATGATGGTACAACATGATTTAAAATCATATATATCAATCATATATACATATATATATATATATATAATAAGCAAAATAACATCACATTTTTTTGGATTCATGGCTAAAACAGTGTTTAGTTTGCAGTCATTATAAGTGGATTTTTACTGTGACCTCTTTTAGATTAGAGGTTACTGATATAAATACCCTTTTCAAGAATTCAGTAGAACTTATTACTACTTAGAACTTTTTGTTTTTGCTTTTGTTTTTCAATTTTCTCCCACCAAAAAAGACCAGACCAGGTCAAAATAACAAGTCTGAATTCTGGCTTACACAACAGCGCTAAGTTGTTGAGCCAGGATGTCCATTCTTGTCCTAGGTAACAGTGTGTGTGACAAAATAACCTCAGTTAAAATGTCCACAGGCTTATTTAGTCACACAGCAGTTTGTTGTGTTTATTTGGGATGGCTTTCAACCGGAGTAGGATTACTATAGTACTCTGTTATCAAGTATGTAAATATGCGACAACAAGGCTGCATTGTTGCATCATGTAATATTTACACCTGTTTTTCAACACTATTTTACATTGATGAGAGTAAATAATACTTTTTTTGGTCATGTTGCTCTCATTAGACCTGTTTAAAAAAAGGTTGAATAAATAAATAAATGAAAAGTCTGTGTGCATACTTTTTGACATTTAATAAACTCCATTCAATAACAAAGTAAAAACAGATTCAGTGCAAATCATCTGTTAAGACCATTTGTTTTACCTAAATGGGGAGCAAGAAATATGTTTTAACATGTTTTAAACAAACAAAATAAAACAATATACCCACACTGAAACTGTGACAGTAACAGAAATACCCAAACTCAAGATGTTAGTTGACTTTATTTTTTCCTGCATGTGTGCGTTTAGCAGCATTTGTGTGATAGGACAGACCATACTTTTCTAGAACATGGTGAACTGAGTATTGTTGGTTACCTATAGCAGTGGCTCTCAAACATTTTCACATCATAGACCCCAAACTTACACAAATTAGACCACAGACCCCTCAATTTCATAAGATTTTGTCACAGGATCCACCATCTGATAAGATTTTTACTTTTAGATGTTTTATTACATACATTTATTAGTAATAATAATGACCAAAACAGTCAAACATTCTGTCATTGTTTTACCTACAGTATTACTAATTACAGTGGAAAAAACTTATTTCCCTCTCATGGACCAGACCTCACTTTGAGAACCACTGATCAACCAATTAAATTTACAGTAACATGTCTGACTTGTAATGGCCAGCATGGTCAATATAGAAACATATTGTACAATTTTAAATCTATCTAACTGATATGAATCATTTTGGAACATTAATTGAAAATATTCCATCAGTTTCAGGATTTGTCCTTTTCAGAATGAATGACTTCACACGCTTAAAAATGCTTTGGTTTACAAAGGCCTACAAATACAACCTCGTCTTTGCAACTGGAGCAGCCTGCAAGTCCGTTTCTAAATTAGGCTGACTTGAACCTTGCAGGTCAGTTTCTAAATTAGACTGACTTAATCCCTGCATTAGTTTTGGTTATATGCGTGGATGTTGCTGCAGTACAGGCTACTTAATGATGTAGCAGTCTGTGTTACCCCAACATACATACACATCCTCCTCATGGACCCACCGACTTAAACCTCCCACTACACTCCTGATTCCAGCAGCGATCCTTGCAGCCTGCGTCCAATAAGATGCAAGAAGCACATGCGGCATCGTCTGTCACCACCATTGCATAATTTAGGTCAAACACACACTCACGAGCATCCGAAACAGTCGACCAAGGACATGATTTCTTACCGCACTGTGATTTATCTCTCTATCTCCCAGCCGCGTCCTCTTATCACGACGCACGGCGGCGTTTCTAACCGTATAAATAGGCAGATACCGGTGGGAGGACCTACAGTATGCAACTGTCCGGGGTCTTGCATGAGATAAAGAGCCAACCTCTCTCTTCGTCATCACACACACACACACACACACACACACACACACACACACACACACACACACACACACACACACACACACACACACACACACACACTTACCTCCAGTTAAATCCGAGTAGACCCGGTATGTTCAGGTCTGATCAGGTTGTAGCCTAATTATCGTCTGAAGGGTAGATCTTCATGTCTTTATGGCAGTGTGTGTGTGTGTGTGTGTGTGTGTGTGTGTGTGTGTGTGTGTGTGTGTGTGTGTGTGTGTGTGTGTGTGTGTGTGTGTGTGTGTGTGTGAGGGAGAGAGAGAGAGAGAGAGAGAGAGAGAGAGAGAGAGAGAGAGAGAGAGAGAGAGAGAGAGAGAGAGAGAGAGAGAGAGAGAGAGAGAGAGAGAGAGAGAGACCGGGGCCTGCGTTTGGTTTTGTCGTCACATGCGCATCTGGCTCTGCACCGGTACAAAAGAGAGCCCTGGAAGATCAGAGCATCTCTCGGCATCCGCACAGCGCTGCGGACACTCTGCTGCTCATTGTCTGGGCCTAGGGTGGAGAGCTGTTTTTAACATATGTTTGCCCAATTTTTAAAAAAAAGAAAGAAAAAAAAGAGAAAAGCTCAGGTCCCACACAATACCCATGTAGAAACAAATAAAGTCCTGCTATAAATTGCTTATAAACTGTGATAGAGGCTCTTTACATCCAGTATGAAAGTATTGGATGGAGTTGAATACCTTCTGGTAGTGAAGCTAAAGATGAAAAATGTTGCTTGAGAAGAGGCTATGACTGGAAAAGGTTTCAACCACTGTAGAGCTTAAATGTGCTCACTAAACTTTATGGCCATCTATATTTATTTTGTATGAGTAGAATATTTTTCCTTATGGTTGTGGTAGTGAAAAGGCAACCAAGTATCTTACGGTTTATCTTCTGGCAACCATCTGGTCTATAGTTCAGACAAAGATAAAACTTCAAAACATTGTATTGAAAGACTGACAGTAGGGGATTTCTGAAGCAAACACTTTTGATGGTGTATACTGTGCCTTTACAGGGTCTGATGCAAAAACTATATGGATTATATATTGTATGATGTAAAGTGTAGTTTTCATGCTTTGTAAATGAGCATATTCTACGCAGTAACATTTTTAAACATTGCTTTTACCAACTTAATTTACTTGATTTATAATTGACATACAGTATGGGCAAACAAAACAATTTAAAACACCTAACATCTGGGAAGTAATTTGTAAATGTTTACACTTTACAAACTGGTTTTCAGTACAGATGGTTGTCTATTTTTGATATTTCCCAATTGATAAAATAGCCCACATTGATAGAGCAGCTAATATACAGCGTATCTTTAGGCTTTAGCTTTAATAGACTGTTTGGAAAGCTATATCTTTAAAACATTGAAAATATATAAAGTGTTAATTACATCTGGGGATTTAACATCAAAACATGAACTACTTTATATGCATAGCTTTCGAAATGGTATTATTGTCTGTTTATCTGCTTTTAGAAAGTTTATCTGCACCAGCAGCATGTGTGATGAATGTTTGGTCCTGGTGTGATGTTGCATTCAAGTCAAATGGGATGAATGGATTGTATGGTTCTCACTTATTTGTATTTACATTTTTTGACTACACGTCTACATTTTTCTATTTAAGAAAGAATTTACTTTAAGTTAACTTCACTTATCTGTATATATTTCTTACAGCAAAATCACAACTGTTGCGTTCGTGCAGGCTACATTTTTTAGTTCTTGTTTTATTTCACACTTGCTTTGGCAATATAACGCTATTTACTACTCGGAAGCTCGTTATTACGATAACTCCGATAAGAACTGAATGCATCAGTCCCGCCCCTTTGGCTCATGAACCAATGAGCTGCGAAAAACCACCACTTCCGGCTCCTCATACAAACACATGTGAATTAGCTGCTAGCTAAACAACAAGTACGAAAAGTGGCGATAAACGCTGCTGAAAATGGTTCAGTTCAGCAGAATCTGCTTCCGTAAGGTAGGTAGAGATGCAGACCACATTTTAATCTCGCCAAAAGAGTTTAATAATAAACTTGTAATAGTGTCATTGGCTGGCTGGCTAGCTAGCAAGCTGAATGACAGGCTGTCAAAACATCAACTTTGACTGTGTGACCTCTGCAGCCTGAAATCCACAATATAACTTATAATATCATATTTTAATTACGATGCTGGGTAGTTATTGTGTGTCTGAACAGTACAAAACTAAACTAATATTGAACTGCAATTAACAGCGATGTTTACACTCCAATGCCTTATGAGCTGTTATTAAATGCGCAGAAATATAATGACAGCAATAGGATAATGTAGGGCTGCAACGATTAGTCCATTAATCAAGCAACAGAAATGAATCACTAACTATTTTGATAATCAATTAATCGTTTTGAGTCACAAAAATGCGAATACTCTGATTACAACTTATTAAATGTGAATATATTTTGTTTTCTTCGGTCCTCTGTGATAGAACACTTGATTACCTTCGGGTTGTGGACATTTTAAGTTGCATCTTGTACAACCTTAGTGATATTGTGACATTTTTTCACCATTTTTGACATTTTATAGACCAAACAACTAATCATCAATCGGGGAAATAATTGGGTAACCAGTAATCGAGATAGCCCTAGCACAATGTTCATTTAGTTCAGTGGAGTTACTATTCTTTATAAATTGACATTATAAATAGGACATTGGATCATACACTACAAAATGTCAAGGTTGTGGTCCTTGAAACCAATTGTTTCAGCTCTATAACAAACTAATGTAATATTTACCTAAATTATCATAAATAAATTCACTCTAGGTCACTTAACTTGTCCTTGTTTTTAAAGTTGTGGTCATTAACTTATTTTTTATGTGCAAAGGCAACTTGTTTAAACTCCTGGCACCACAAAAATGAAAGCTGAAGTCTATTATGAAATTGGTTGTCAGATATTCAGTCCTGCTGTTTTTAAATGTCGTGCCATACTGAGTAATAGTTGTAAGGCTTTTCTCTGACTAACATTTACGAGATCTGAAAACCAAAATACTTGCATTATATAAACCCTTCAACCAACCATTGTTGTAATGTTGTTAGTAAAAGTGGAGTAAAACATTTGATCAGTTTAGGTGACCAGTTTAAGTCAGTAAAGCAGCTCCACTCACCAGTTTATTATTATTATTATTATTATTATTAGTAGTAGTAGTAGTAGTAGTTTTTTTACTAAACCTAATTTCTGTCCAATGACTTTTTTGCCTCTTTGTAGTATGGAAACTTTGTGGACAACCTTCGTCTGTACGTCCAGGGAGGCAGCGGTGGCATGGGTTTACCTCGTCTTGGGGGACAAGGAGGGAACGGGGGAGATGTTTGGGTGGTGGCTTCAAAGAACATGACATTGAGGAGGGTCAAGGACAAGTACCCAAAGAAACGTTTTACAGGCACGGCGGGAGCCAACAGCAGGTTAGTTTCTCCTAACAGGGTCTTGATTCTCTCAAAAGTGCAATTTTAGCATCATCATCTTCATCATCACCATCATCATCATCGTGTAGAGACAAGTCAGTCAGAGCTGTTTTGTTATTTTATTTTTCAACAGTGTCCGTTCGCTGAAAGGAGAGAGGGGTGAGGACCAGGAGATCTTCGCTCCAGTTGGTGTTACAGTCACTGCTGATGATGGCAGAGCACTTGGTAAGTCAGAAGCTCCTCCCTTTTGCAACATGTTTCATTTTAATAAAGGCACAATTGTCTTTGAAAGCACCCCACATCTTCATGTCACTTTTTTATATAATTCATGAAGATGTTGATGGGTTAGGGTTTTTCTCCCTCTAAGGTGACCTGAATGCTTTGGGCGATCGTGTGTTGGTGGCGAAAGGAGGACATGGAGGCTCCCCCTACTCTGCATTTAAACCCACTAAGGGCGAGTTCCAGCACATCCGACTGGACCTCAAACTCATCGCTGACTTGGGCCTGGTGGGGTGAGAGCAGAAACACGTGAACATATTGTCTCACTTCAACTGAAACTCAAATTGACAAGTTTAGATCTCTGATTTTGTGTTTGAATCGCCGTCAGGTTCCCAAATGCTGGAAAGTCGTCTGTCCTGACAGCCTTGTCTAATGCAACACCTCAGATTGGCAGCTACGCTTGTAAGTAAAAAATACCGAACAGATACATTAAATCTGTGTTTTTATTTGTGCATTTCTGATTCAAAGAGCTCAAAAATACTCTATACAATTCTTAACTCTTTGCTATTTCTCAGTCACAACTTTGAAGCCTGAGATTGGCAAACTGATGTACAAAGATCACAAGCAGGTACAGAAATGCATGTCACAGCTTGGTGTTTCAACATTCATATTCTGTATTTCTGTGGTTTTCCCTCACTCACTGGTGTTTTCCCTATTCTTTTCGTATTGTAGATCTCTGTTGCAGACCTCCCAGGCCTGATTGAGGGGGCTCATATAAACAAAGGCATGGGCCACAAGTTCCTGAAACATGTGGAAAGGACCAAGCAGCTGCTGTTTGTGGTGTGTAGTAGTACAGAGTAGACTGATTAATCATACACCCATGTGCATCTTTGAATTTGAGTATGGATACAGTAATGAGTTAAACATAGCAGACAGTGGTGGTGATGATGATGATGGTTTGTGTGGCTGTAGGTGGATGTTTGCGGTTTTCAGCTGGCAAGTAAAACCCCGTTCAGGTCGGCGTTTGGAGCTGTGCAGCTTCTCACCAAGGTTAGACTGATACTGTGTTCCTGTTCAGTCATTTTAAATGTCTAAAGAAAAAACACCTACTTCTCACCTTTCCTCTCTCCTCCAACATCATCCTCTCTTTCTTCTCTCTCTCTCCACTGACTGAAGGAGTTGGAGTTGTATAATGATGAGCTTACTTCCAAGCCTGCTTTACTGGTGGTGAATAAGATGGACCTGCCTGAAGCTGAGGACAAACTAGCACAGCTACAAGAGCAACTACAAAACCCAGATGGTAAATAATAATACAATTTAAGTATATTAATGGGTTAGCTCATAAATGATACTTTTTGTTATAAGTTGATTTGATGATGGAAAAGAACTATAGCACCTTCTCACAGAAATTCACTTCAACTCAAAACATCTTGACACAACAGTCCCCACACATGTACAAAGAGCATATATGACAAGCTTTAGTTCAGCTGTGACTCTACAGAACAATAACTTACACTGTGCTGGCAGCACAACTTTCTGAGTACCTCATTTGTTACAGACTTGACTGTGTGAGTGTTTCTTTGAATTCGGCTCACAGCACCTCAGTGTTAGCTTGGGTCCAGACATCTGAAAGGCTGCCTACAGCTCCCATTTGTTCAGTGATGTTGTGAAACGACATGGGAATGGAGTCTGATTATCAGATACCCTCAAAGGGGTCACCAGGAAGTTATGTTGTCCAGAACCACCCCCACATCCACAGCTGCTCTCCAAACACAGCTGCAACACTGTACATGGAGGCTTATTGCTACAATAATACACACTGGGTTGACCTTCATATCTTTTCTGTTTTTTGTTTTTCTCTTGCAGAGTTTTCTGATCTGTTGCCTGACAACATGATACCAAAGAACTACATGACCTTCAGACACGTGGTCCCTGTCTCTGCCTCCACTGGGTTTGGTATCGAGCACCTGAAAAGCTGCATCCGCAAGTCGCTCGATGAAGACGAAGCCACAGCAACTAAAGCCATCCATCATGACAGGCTGCAGGCACTGAGGCAGCATTCACAGAAACGTTTGTGACAAAACACGGACAATATCTCACCACGACGGGTGACAAGTACCAGCAGAGTCCCGTCCTGTTCAGCAGAACAGTTGAAACACCTATAATGACAGAAACTGTGTAGTTATAGTGCACAGTTTCTGTTATATGAATGCGATGGATTACAACAGTTTCTTACAGACTGTCTTACCGTAAAAACATCCAGTGTCACAAGGCTCAGCACAAGTTAAACTCTGCTGGAAGTAGTTGCTTGCTCAGTTAAAGGTTGTCATCAAAATCTAAGACACTTTTAAACTCTCTTGTAATTATACATTGTGAAAATACTGATGATTTACATGTCAGTCTTCAAATCTGTGGCCCCCAACCAACACTTGTCTGTTTCATAAAAGTGCTTGCTAAGATTATATTTATTTTTATTGGTGTGTTTTGCTCATTTACCATCTTTTAATATAAAAAATCAGTTTGCCAACATCTCCAATGGTACGTTCTTTTCTTCTACAAGTTTGAGTATATTTATGTGAGAAATGACAGCGCAGACAGGTGTGTTGATGAAAGTTTTATTTTATATTAAATATATTACAATACTGAATGATTAGGAAGAAAAAATAATAGAGGGTTTTTGCATCATCAGTCTGTACAGCATACAGGCAAAAAAAAAAGAAAAAAAAAAAGACAGCAACTGCAGTATTTAGATCCAAACTATTATTTGTGGCAGGGGGGAAGGGGGAGTTTAAGGTTCCTTGAGCAGAGTGCCGTGTGTCTGTCAGGAGAGAGAGCTGGCAGGATGGGACCGCATGGTTGAGACTGGGTGGTTGGTGTGCTCCAGTATACAAATACATTCAAGTCTCTGGCCAGACAGAGACAGACATCTCTTATGTGAGGGATGTTTGCTAGAGTCGTCCTGTTGGGATCAGTCAGTCCAGCCATGTGCGCAGGCAGATACAGCAGATATGTTGAACAGAAAGGCTGACAGCTGTACAATCATGGAGAAACACTGCGGCCTGTGTGGTCTCCATCCTTAGCGGAGAACTGCAACATCCTCAGAATTTTGTGCAGTGCAATGTCCACGACACCAAGACAAAAAAGTCAAATGTCTTGCTTTAGCACAGTATTATGATGTTAAAAATATTACTCAAGAGTTCCGAGGCGACGCTCTCCACAGCCTCAGGTAACCCAGGAAGATGACTGACCAATACTTTTAAGAAGATCAGAACAAAGAAGCGAGCTCTGGTACAAGGCAAATCATGAACTCGTTCAGATTTCATTTACAACAGCTGTGTCCAAAACTATCCGCACATGCCAGAGGAACGACAGCTTCTACAGGCCCCCCAGGACAAAAGTGTTTTTTTTAAAAACTCAACATGTCTCCATTCAAACTCATCAACACACATAATTACAATAATGCACTTAATTACTGTTTGAATAGTGACTGTACATAATGCTGAGAAAAAGGTGAACATTACAAAGGTACTTAATAAAAAAGATACTAGTAGCTATATTAATCCAGTATTGTGAAGATCATATTACCTATACAGTCCTAATGCATACATGAAATAACAAATGAACACACCGGAACAAAAACTAAACAACAGTAGAATGGCAAACAGGAGGCCTTAAGACAACAGTTTCTACAAGGTAGAGCGATGAGTTGTAACTGTACAAAGAACTTGCATTTGGGGAATTATATTTTATGGGATTTGTTTCCAAAAAATCAACCTTAAATAGCTACACTGGCATAATATCAGTCGAAGCACAGCAGCTCCATACTGGGGCTTCCTGCCATGAGTTTTCTCGACTTTGCTGACAAACAGTGTAGTCTGTGGTAAACAAACTCATTAAGACAACAGCAAGAGGCGATTAGATCACTGACATGCTCGTTTCCCGTTATGGTCTCACAAATAGCCTACCAGAGAGAAATAAACTTAGTTTGATATAAACTGTCATGCTGTTTGTCTACACAAGCTCAAACAGCAAGAGCTGTACAGCATACTTAATCATTTACAAGGCTAAATATCGCAATCGTCACAGCTAAATCCAAAATGCACATTTCAATCACAGTTTCCAGATTCTTGCCGAGTTAAGTTATAAACCACACTCACATCTTTGACCTCTTGTTCTGAAGTGATGAGTGACTTTATGTACTCTCACTGTGGAAATGGGAGCACGTTGCTCTCAAACATTATGGGAAACTAAACACATCCTAACATTATAAATGGGGAAATTTGAGTGAAAAGTCTATAACTACACCAAACACATCTCAATGTTTCAGTTTCTCTCAGAAATGGCACATAAAAGTATTTAAATTTTGCTAAATTAATACTCATGGGTAACATTCTTGAAGTGCCACAATCAGTATCTTTATCAATACTTCATCAGTAATAGATGTTTTATGTATTTCCCCCAGAGATGGATGAAACCAGTGTTAAGATCATATATAAAATGAACACTTGTACATTCTGCTGTGGATGGAGAAAGCTATAGAGGTCACAATCACACAGGAAAACGCCAGAGAGAGAATAAAACAGGACAAAAAAATAGAAACACAGACAGAAGAACGACTGTGGAAACCTACAGAAATCTGCTTCTGTCTACAACACAATACAGCAGGAAGAAGAGAGGAGGAATATCAATTTTAAAGTAAAAATTAAAGCAACAATGTAATCTGTGTGTATTTTACTGTACATATTTACACACGCACAAACGACCGGGAGGGAGGAGGAGTGGGGTGGGATGGGGCTGGGTCTGTGTCTTGGGGTTGTGGGTTATAACTGGTGATACAATATGGGTTATCTATAGTGGAGAGAAAGCTTCTAAGCCTACAGAAGGTATAAAAAAATCACTGCCCCTTCGCATGCTTTTCCGTCTAGATCAGACCACTGTTCTTCTCGTCTTTTGACCAGTAGGAGCAGGTTGCTGTTAAACAGGGGATTTTCTCATGCATACAGTGTCGGAGTTACTACAGTAATTCACGTGCGTCAAAATGTTCCAACAAATCCAGCGATGCAGTATGATTCGATGCTCTCGGCTCCACTGCCCCCTTTTTTTTAAAGAGAGGAGCTCCAAACAACTCGGGAAGGACGGCGGCGTTTATGTGAAAGTGACAAGAGCCGAAGCTAAGGAGGATGTGTCAGGTTTAGATTTTAGGACAGGTAAAGTGGGGGTGGGAGTGTCAGAGCGGTGGGGGGTTCCAGTCCCATAGGGTGAGGCCAGAGCAGACAGGAACAGCTCAGTCTGAGCTCCAGCTGGTCTGGAGTGGTTGTGAAGCTGGTTTCTCCGCCGGCACTCCACTGAATGATGCCGTCTGGCAGGACGGCTACGGAGATACTTGTACACACTAACTCACACACAACCCTGCCTATTTCCACGCCAGTCGGGGGGTCTCTCTCTTTCTCCTTTGTTGTTAAGAGTCAATTTTGTTTCGTTTTTGTGTTTTTCATTCATAGAAAAGGAGAGTCAAGTGTAGTTCCTTAAGGTCTTTTTGCAGAGTGGGTAACAGGGCTGTTTATATTGAAGTCTCCCACAGCTGGAGAGAAAAGAAGAAGAAAAGGAAAAGAGACAAGAATGAGAAAATTAACAAAGACATTTTCTGTAGTTCACTGTTGGCTAGTCACTTCACTTCTTGTTTACAGAGATTTGGCCCTGTGCTTGTACTTAAATGATTAGGCTGGTCTTATTTTATCTTTTTTGTGGTGATATTGTGATAATAAATAGATAAAATAACTTGCCATGAAACACACCACAACATTTTAAAAAGTATGAAGATTAGACATCACAGTGCTGAATCTCTCATGTATTGGATCAATTTTCCAGTCCGAAACCAACTTTGAATGACATAATGTGTTCCTGATTGATACTTGCCCTTGCGCTCTGCCTGTTGGCTTTCCTCTGGTCATCGGGGAGGGGGGGCATAGGGTAAGGGTATCTCCTGCTGGATGCAATAGATCCTGTAGAGGATGTGGGGGACTTGGCAGGGGATAGTGTCCTGGAAAAAAAAAGAAGTAGTAACATTATTAAACTATTGCTTCTTTTGTTCTGATTGGTGCAGGATTAAGTTGGCCAAAGACACAGATGGTAAAAATGAGGTTAGATTCAGGAAGTTGAGCTAATGTTAGATCTGTGACTTTGGGCAACATCCTTCTTTGGGCTGCTCTAATTATTCACTTTTTATCTTCCTACAGAGAGAAGTTGCTCCTAGAAGTTCATATTGCTGTTCACCACAAGAAGACACAGGTCAAGTAATCTGTGAAAAAAATATGTGGCCACAAATCAGCTTTTAGGGGCAACCTCTGTACACAGTTTGTACCTCTGTACACAGCAGTACAAAGTTCCCAGCAGCGGTGCGGTTGTAGTCATAGTTTCCTGCAACTCACATGCTTCACTGTGCTGCAGAATTACTTTTTCAGCATCAGGGACCGACACACCAACCATAATTAGCAGAAATCCACCTTTAGCTGCAGTGAAGAGCGTGCTGCTAAATGTAACCTCTGCTGTCCAGTGAGCCGGATCAGAGTGTGTGATTTAACGAGGAATGCTGGGAGCAGTGAGTATGATGAGGGGACTGGGACAGCAGACCAGACCGAAGCTGGGAAAGAAAAACAGACTGAGAGAATCAGAGGGAGACGTCCTGTCCAGAGAGACAGACACAATAGGCCTGCCCCGTGTGCAGCGGCTTGTTTACACCACTGCTGTGTGCTGACCTGAAACACCTGGTTCAGTCAAAACAGTGGACAGAGTGGAGACGTGGATCAAATCATTGGTTCCAGAAGTATTTGTAAAAAAAAATGATGTTACTTAAGGAATTCCTCTAACTAAAGGACTCACTGAAATGTGAAATCATTTTTTTGGGTAATAAAGCTCTAAAAAAAAAATAATAATAATAAAATGGCTATAAACAGAGGTGACAATTGTTAAAAAATGTTTACTTATAATGGGTTGTGTAAACAAAACTATATCGTTTGATTATTCCGATTTCTTTAACCTTTTTTTAAGCCTAAAAAATGCTGTATCGATAAATGTATTCTACTGAGACATCAAGTCAGCTTAGTTTAATTTATGAAACCCAAAATGCTTCATAAGAGAAACATTTAATGGGAAAAAAGACTAAACCTCTTTTTTTAATTTTTACCTTAATCACCATGAAATGTACATTTTAGCATTTTAGGGATTACCTGAACTACCTGATGACTACCTGAACAAAACACTGGCCCATGGTTGGTGAATTAATCCTAAAATGATGAAGCTAGTTACATTTAATTCATTTAACTAATTCTTTCGTCCAAGAAAGTAAATATATTGTTTAAAATTGCTGAATTAATCTGCATACTTTACATACTTCAACCATCTTCAATGGTGACATTAGCAACAGAATTTTAAGCTCTGTGATTGGCTGTTTTCATAATGAAATGCTCTTTTCTGTGATTTTTAAATGCAGATGCTACTTGTTTGTATATATAATTCCACGTGTGGGATTTCATTTGATTTTTGTACTTCAGGAACCAGGGCTCCACATCTCTCCACTCTGTTGGACTCTTTCTATCCTTCAGTAGATGTTAAACAGGGGCAGAGGCAGGAATGTGCTCCTGGACATTGAGAAGGTCTATAGATTACATTTTTTACTTAATGTACGTGCTACAGAACCGGCGTCCCATGAGCTTCCTCTTTGTTGTAGAGGAAACCTGGTAGCTTGTGTTTGTGTGCATGTAATTATCTATAGACCTTGGACAAGATCAGAGTGATAGCCTACAGTTTTTCACAGTAGCACAGTGATGATGTCAGAGCAGCGAGCAAAATGTCTGGCTTGGCTGTGACATCATACTGACGCAAATGCACATGAGGTTACCGGGAGCGATGCAGGGCTGACAGACAGACACGTAGTGACAGAACAACACTCAACATGCAGAAGTAACAAGAGACTGTGAGGGAGAAGCAAAGAAGGGAGTGAGGAGAAATTAGGAATAAAATGAGTATTATCGTTGTAGCACAGGCAGTAAGAGCCATTTCTGCATCAACACAATACGAATAAAAATCTGCAAAGTAAAAATGCAGCTGTAAAATGAAAAATTTACGTCTTCACTGAAACTGAAAGGAAGATATATAAAAATGTCCTTTTTTGATGCTCAGCAGCAACCCCTTACAGAAAATCCAAGTCGTAACATGCCAGCCGTTGATATTACTCTGATTATTTACTTCTAAAACGTATGCACATGAAGGCCAGATGTTTTTTTTTATTAACTTTCTTTAACCAAACCACAAATCAAACCAAAAGTGAGGGGGTTTCTAGACAAGCATGTGGGGTACAGGACACGGTCTGAGATAATACCTAAGATACGGTCCTTGAGTGTTTCTATTCACATCTTCTACCCATTTAGTTACATCATAAAACTCTGTTTTGAAGCGAGGGGTTAAATACCTGTGGGGGGGGGGGGGGGGGAGTGATGGATACAACACAAGGAGGGGGAGAAGAGAGAAAAGGAAAGGAAATGAAAATGAGAGAAAATCTCCAGAAATAAGCGAGTGTTGGGGTTTGGGGGGGAGGAGGGGAGGAAGAGAGGAAGAGTAAATATTTTAGGAAAGCAGAGCAGAGCAAAGATATCCTGAACAAACACCAAGATGCAATTGAGACAATGGTGAGAAGATGGCAGACAGACCTGTGTGTGGTTTCTGATGAATACAGCAACCATGAAAATCACAAACAACTGTGTTGTGTGTTACAGGCTCAGTTGCATATTGGTTACATGTCATATCATTCCCAAGCAGTTCGCTTCTTGCCACTCAGTCTCATGCTTGCAATGAGAACAGGTGCAGAGTACTTCATATGCCAAGACCTTCAAACCCACAAACAAACAAACTGGCACAGCAGGCTGGGATGCAGCCGATGCACACTGTTCATTCACAGTTAGCAGGCAATATATAAATATGCAAATAATGTATTTGTTCACAAGCTCTGAGAAAAGTCAAAGAGATAATTCATGATTTCGAGTTGCACAAACCAGATGAGTCACGCAGCAGGAGACAATGTGAGAGCTATATCTGTTGTCTGAAGCTCAGTGTAACATACTTTTTTTTTTATCTCTGATACTTAATCTAAGGAGAGCATTTCTTTCTTCTAGAGTTGTTTGAGTTTTCCAACTCCGCTACACCTTTAAGGGATAAGGCTGGCAATAATCTATCTTTTTGTTATTGTCAAAAAAAATGCCATGAAAACACCAAAACAATTCATCCCTCTAACAAGTGTTCCCTGGGTCGTCAAAGCCTCATATCACTTATTCCTCTGATATCACAGACATCAATTTATCCAGAAACTATTATTTAAAAACTATGAACACAGGCACTTTAGTTTATTTTAAGTCTATTCCTGTCAATTCTGTAAATACTCACTAGCACACCAAATGTGTATTAATCCACTCCTAAAAATAGTCTCCAACAAATACACTGTTTACTCCAGTTTAAGCAACATTTGCTAGAGATTACAGTGCCCAGCCGTTTTAGATCATTACTGAGCCTTTTTGTATTTGTGACAGTTTTTAAAGATTTACCAGCCTTATCCTTAACAATAAGAGAGTTTATTTCCCACTAGAGCTTGTCCTTATTGGCTGTCCCTGTGCAATGTTCAATGACCTTTCAACCTGACCTGCTTGCCACGAGGAACTTACTCTGTGGAGTTAGAGCGAGCACGGAACTTCTTTCCTTTCAGTTTCTTACGATTACCACTCAGATTTCCTGGTGAGAAAACAGATAAAAAACAGATTACATTTATTTATCAGGGAGTTAATGTTTCATACTGTTAAGAGAGCTAACAGTGTGTGAGGGGGAGGTGTTACCTTGCCACGAGTTGCTCCTCGGTCGCCCATTTTCGCAGATGTCAGAGATGTGTTTGGCATCTGGGATTCTCTCACTCCATGAGTGGGACAGGCCATTAGATCTACACACACACATAGAGATACATATGCAACGGACAAAATATTGTCAGTACAAAATCGTCCTTCTAAACTAAACAAATTATTAACTGTTGTTTTGCATCTGTTGTAAACTTGGTGACGAGGGGAAGGCTGAGATAAATGCAGTAGATGAAGATGCCATCGCAGCAGATGGCAACATTATAAACTGTGAAACATCTTGATAGCTGAATGCAACATGACATGAAAATGGAGCATTGAGCTGATTTCTGCATAATTTTGACCAAAATTGAACATTTTGGCATTTGTAAAATGCTCACAGAAAGAGAAAGACACTTCATGAAAGCATGCTATTAAACACATGAACACATATGGGCTCGTCTACACCTGTGACTGAGAGAACGCCTCACAGGTGCTGCTTGCGCACATGCACACGCACGCGCACGCACACACACACACACACACACACACACACACACACGCAAACACAATTGCGAGCAAATGAATGAATGACGATGAGATGGCAGACCTGAAGCCAAACAGAGAGATGTTCTGAGAAATGGATGCGATGGAGGGAGTGAAGGACAGGGTGCAAATCTGCAGGTGCGACAGGCAGGCTGACCTCTTCTTGGAGCTGCAGCCTGAGTTTGTGCTGACGCCAGGCGGCATGTCACTGTAAAATGAGTCTGCATCTCCAGGCTTTGTTACATAATCACCTGGAGGCATTTGCCTGGAAATACAGAAGAAGGTAAATACCCACTTTCACAATATCATCATCATCATCAATCTATGACATTCAATGATTGTGTAATTTACTTTCTTATGCTGAAATATTTTTTCCTGTCTTGTTGTGAATGTTTACCTCAGTGATCAAGCTTCTTATCAGTATAAAGAAACCTGAAGCCTTGGCTCTTTTGTGTGTTTGTTCTCTTACTGCAGCTGTTGAACAGCAGTGTAAACAGTAATATTATGTCTTTTTTCATGTACATTTACTACTAAACTACGAGCTAAAAAACTTTTTTCAAACATTTTCAGCACTGAGCTGACCCATGCCAAAGGGTTTGGCGCACCCCAAGTGAGGAGCTAAAAAACTTTTTTCCAGGCAGATGGTACTCAAAATGCTGGAATATTTCCATTGTATGCAACTTTATACTTCTACTCCACTACATTTCAGATGGAAATACTGGACTTTTTACTCCACCACAATTATTTGACATCTGTAGTTAGTACTGTCGTTATTTTGCAGATTAAGATTTTTTATAAAAACATATAATCAGCCATTTAATACAATGATTTGTTTCAGACTTAAGTTCACTGTTTGTCTGTTTTTATTTGCTGTTTGTTATTTTTCCTTATTTTTCTTTTTTCTCCATAATGGGTAATTTTACTTTTAATACTTAAAGTACATTTTAATTATATAAATTATTGATTAGGAACACTGCAACCACTGGGTCTAAATGAGGATTTTTAATATAAGTGTTTTGCTATAAATAAATGATAATAGAATCTTTATGTTCCATGTTATATGATGGCTGTAGCCTGATGCGTACACAGCATTTATCTCCACTGTTGCTTATTGTATTTTGTTGTGTATATTTTACATTTTGTAAATAGACAGACAATTTGTCTTTATGTGTATGTGATGTGCTCTGAGCTCTTTATACTGCTGCATTCACCCGCTATCCGTTAATGCCTTGAAGAAGGTGTCTGACCCAAAGATCGCTATTAAAAAAGATTCTTGCACAGATTTGAGTGTGTGGATGCTTTTTTCATTAGGTTTGATTTTTTTTTTTTTTTTAGCTCCAGCACCTCAGCTAAATCGTATACCTGGTGAGCAGTGTATATTATCTATTAATAATTTTATTTATGAAATTTTACCAATGTAAAATGTTGAATGAAGGACTAGTACTTGTTACAGATTAAATGTGCAGGATCTAAGTACTTCATCCACCACTGCTCTTTTGCAGGACAATGATTTATCTTTCTCCATATATCCCACTTCCCTGATTTGTAAAGCATATTTTGCATTGGGTTTTGGATCATTTAATTAAAAGGGGTCCTTTGCAATCAAAGCCTATGATTATTCACCACATTCTGTCTTTTCTGTTTAATGCAAAAATTAAAACCATTGTGAATTTTTTTTTTTAAATAAAAAAAAACATTAAAAGAACAAGAACACATCACCGCTCTGTCATGTAAATCAACAGCAGCACATAAGAGTAAAGTGAGCAAACCGGCAGAATCTTCGATGAACCTCTGACTCGACATAGCATCTCTGCTTGTAGCTCCTGTGAAGAAGAGAAGTAGGAGTATCCTCATGAGAGTCCGTCATTGATATAACTTTTGTCAACATGAACCAATACACATGCAGGATACTGGGACACTCACTTGTAGCACCAGGCTGTAACAGCCAGTATGAGGGCGAGGAAGAGGAAGGAGCCCATGATGGCCCCGATGATGATGTTGGTACTGGTGATACCTGAGACACAGGAAGAGGGAGGAGGAGAGGAGAGGGAGGAAGGAGGCCAAATGTGTGTTAATTGCAAGTGTTTCTCTAATTTCCTGAATAACGTGGACACATGGGGATAAACAAACCACAAATCACTGCAGCTGAACACAAGAACACAGTACACTTAGCAAGGAAAGTGTAAAAGGAGAACAAAGGGGAATCAACTGAGAACAACTAAACTGCTGTCACCCTTCAGCACTACTCTGAGGGGAACTTAGAAGTGTGTTAGGTTCCCATTCAGGATAACATTAAAAACTCAATAACGGTCAGAATTAACCGACCGAGGTGAGCTGAAGTTGGGGTGAGAGAGGAAAAGGACCAGGAAATGACATCAAAGACAGGGCAAATACAATGAAAAGGAACTCAAATCTGACCTCTAGTCACTCCGTCAAAGACATCGGCCTGTCGACAAAGAATGAGTGTGAAAAATAATGACAAACAAAAAGAATGACATGCATGGTTAAGTGAATGCAAATGCAGCTGGTTTTCATGAGCAGACATGAACTCAACACAGAAGCTAAAATAAAGAGAAATGTGATGAACAATCGACAATAAAAAAATAAACCCAAACAAAAAAAACATGTAATATTTAACATATTAACATTTGTGAATGGATTTGTGGAGGGAGGGGATGATAAAGGAATGAGTGAAAGAAATAAAGTGGGATGGAAAGAGTAGAGAAGAAGAATAAATGGACAGAAATGAGAGGAAATGGGACATAGAGAGGTACAGACAGAGGCAGTGACTAGTGAGAGCATTAAAAGCCTTACCTGAAACTGCGGCAGTGGGTCCCACCACCAGATAACTGAGAGGAGACGTGGAGTTACAGTCCTCTCCTGCCCAGCCCAGGTAACACACACACTTCAGCTCATTACTGCACACCTGCAGCAAGAAAATAAAAAAAAGAATAGTTAAAAACATTAGGTTTTTGCACTGTTCCATAAGTGTAACGTCTCAGATTTAAGAGAGAGACCACCTGAATGGTGATTTTTGAGTAAATAAGGGTCAAATTTAACCCAGAACACAGTCTACAGTATGTACAAAAATGTGTATCAGCTGCACAAAAATGTTAAGAAACTGAAATATTTCTACTTTTGTATATTCACCACAGGTCTTGAAGGTGAATATAAGGTGAAGGAGACAGGGGCACACTGACATACAAGCCTTTAATAAAAGGTAATACTAAGCCAATGTATTAAAAAATAAAAAATAACAACAATGATCAAGCTTCAGCTAAATCCCTATAATGTGTGCATATGTGTGTGTGTGTGTGTGGATGCACTCTATCCTTGTACCCCGTGTCCAGAGCAGATGATTTTGTCTGTGGTCCCAGGGCAGGTGCTGAAGTTGAACTGATGGATGGGGAGACATTTGTGATTGAAACAGATTTGGTCTGTCCCGCAGGCCGTCCCATCCTCGACGTAACCCAGGTCAGTGTCTCCATCGATCAGCACATGTGCACCACTGCCACACAAACAAGACTGAGTCACTCACACAGCATTTAATACCAGTAAAGGTAGGGCTGAACAGTATATATGAGTATATGTTATCTTATCATGGTATATCTACAAAGCTATAGCATTACATGAAAAGAAACCAATCTGTAACATTTACTAATTATTATCATCAGTTGACTTTGTTCTTTTTATCCACTGTGCATGTATGTATTCGTCCACACATGATTTCTTCTGTGCTTCAGAGCCATGCTGCGTTATGAACAACTGAGACCACTATGACAGGTGACTTTGGCCTGTTCCCCCTTGATCTTAAGGTAATGACTCTAAAGCTTGATTTTGATTTTTTTAGACAACAAAGGCAAATAAATCCTATTTTATTACAGTTGCTTAAAACATACTGTGTCTTTTTAAAAATCTTTTTCAGGCTGTCAGTTGGGCTTTCTGAGTGTTTGTTTTTTTCAACAATGTGGGCCAGTAGTGAGCGAGTGTGTACCTGCAGTCCAGAGAAGCACTGTGCCGGGCTACAGAGAAGGAGGTCAGCCCTCCCTGTAGTTCTCCCAGGCGTGGGCCAGGTGATATATTGGAGCACAGCAGGTACCCACAGTGAACATCCCTGAAACACAAAGGCACAACTGAAGACTACAGTGGGGAGAATAATCCACAACTGCACAGCTTCTAGTAACAGAGGTTCTTACTGTTTGTTACACTGGATCCAAGTGTCCTTGTCCTTCCCACAGTTACCCTTCTCTGTGCCCTCGATGTTGAGCTTCTCGTAACAGAATTTATCAGCTGCTGTTGCCTCTGAAGGAAACATGACCAGAAGTTATAGATTGGAACAGACATCTTATGTACCAATTATGTATGTTATTTCTTGAAGATCTGCTTAGTTTGTAGAGATGGAAGCGGACTGAAAAAACAACAACAATTTCTTGCATTTTTAATACAAAATGTATTAAACTTACTCTCTCCCCAAATGTACTTGCACTGTCTGTCTTTGGTTTTACACCTGCCATTAAAGCAGCGACCCTGAAAAAAGAGAGATAAAACATCTCTTAAAGAAGTGTCAAAATGGTCACCTGTGAGAAAAAGAAGGTGTAAATGTAAAATATTGCAAGATCTAAAAAAAACCTGTCAAACATCTCACCTGGTCCTTCTCACAAGTGTAGCCATCCATCTTATGCACATTTTGTGGACACTGGAAGAATTTAAAAAGAAAACAAAATTCAAAACTACTGTCATATGATTCTTAATATTTTAAAATGTGTTAGCTCTGCTTGCAGGAGAACTGTGTGAGGGAAGCTCCTGCTTACCTGGCTGGAGTTTCCTGTGCAGTTTTCTGGGATGTCGCAGTCGTTCACTGCGTCTCGGCACACAACTCCCATGAACTCCATCTGTAGGAGCATAAAATAAACATCAAGCAGACTGTAGGTGTTTGTGATTAGGTGTTGTGTCAGAGGACTAGGGCCACAATCAGGAATTAATCCCTTCATGCTCCTCTTGACACCCCACATCTTTATCTATGATACACATTTTTATCTTCACCAAACTTAACTTAACTAACTATCCACAAAGGACAATTTAGATATATTTTACTCAGTAAAGAAGAAGTATCTTAAACTTATTGCCCATTGTTCCAATTGGTCTCAAATTATACAGCAGCATCTCTATCAAAATGATTAGAGTTGTCTTTGTTTGTGATTTCATGTAGACTGACATGAAAGAAAATTGAAACTGACAGACTACAAACGGCATTTCAGTCTAAACACTTAAGGTGCCGATCCGTCTGCTTGACTATTTTACCCAATATGACACCCTGGCAGCAGATGGAAGGAGTAGCAGTGAGTGAGTGAGTTTGTATCGTACCTGACAGTTATTGCAGCAGAGTCCATTGCTGCACTTGGATCCTTGGGTCAGGGTGCACATTTTACAGCAGTTGTCTCCCTCTCTGGCACACTCCTACAGAACAGACATAAACTGCTCTTAATTGATTTCTTCATCTGTCTAACTGGCTGTTTGCTGACTGATTTAAAGGATGGGATCACAATTTTTCAAGTCAAAACAACAGTCAGGTGCCCAAATGAACACTGACAAATGTTATTCTTGCTGTAATCATCCCTCCTGTTCATACTGGTCATTAAGAGATCCCTTCATAATACACTTTCAATGGAAGTGATGGGGGACTAAATCAACAGCCCTCCTTCCGTCCAAACATATATTTAAAATGTTGAAACTAATGTAATGCTTCTGCCCTCCAAATTAGTCAAATCGAGTCATGATCTTTCAAAGTTAGTTATTTTAGTGCCAGATTCCCTCTTTTTGTTACTATCTTACAACTGGAAAGGAAAACACTATCAGTTAAGACACAAATGTATAAGATGGTTGAAGCCTCATGTTATCTTCAGATAAACTTTTAAATACATTTTTGCACAAAAGGGGGCTTGTGAATTTTGTTCCCCATCACATAATTGGTAAGTGCATTTGGAGGGAATTGTCTAATGACCAGAATGAACAGGAGGAATGATTACAGCAAGAAAAATATTATATATATATTATGAATATGAATATTCATTTGGAGACCAGACTTGAAAATTTGTGACCCTATCCTTTAAGTAAGTTGTTGTTATACAGTGGATTTGAACAGAAGGCCTTCTGGACAAATTCTATAATCATACAATAACTGTTAACATTGCACATGCAGTTCTTTGATTTCTTTGATGATTACTTCATTAGTTCAAATTACCTCTTATTAGACAAAGCGTAACACAGCAAGTGGTTTAGTTGCAGGGTAATTAGCACATTACAATGACCTCGGATGATTATCAAGTTAACCCTCTATAGTATATCATCTCCCTATTAGCATCCATTGACTCACTGCCGGGCTGCCACAGTCACACTCCTCTCCTGGCTCCACGAAGCCATTACCACATACTGGAGGGTCTAACAGCTGAGGGTAAAAAAGGGTAAATTAACATTTAAACTACAGAGGAGATATGTGTATATATATATATATATATATATATCTACTATATGTGTGTTTTCATACTTTCATAGTTTTGTTGAACAGACAGGCTCCTCCACCGCTGTTCAGGAAGTTATGATACTCCTCCACGTTGCAGTCGGAGAACCTCTTGGGCAGGTAGAAGCTGTTCAACACAACCGCAGCATATTATGCCGTTACCATGGCTACAGTACAGACAGCATCCTCAGACAAAACTGTGCGAGAGAGAGGGCTTTCTCCCAAAACACATTACAGGACAAGACATAACACAAAATAATATTTTAAGCCACACAAATGGACTTTTTTCATATGCTCATGAATAATTACACACTCATTTATACCTGAAATTGTTACAGTACATTAATACAGACGAATGAATGGCAGGGTTGTCGTATATTATGAAGTTTGCTTTTCTTAACAAATACCTTATACCATAAATATTTTTGTCACAGAGTTACCATACTCACAGTTCAGAGGAGATCCTTAGTATAACATGAGGGTAGATATACAGTATAGCTAAAATTGTGAAATGTGCATGAAGACTCAGGATGTAAATGGATTCCAAGATGCATTTATGAATATAATGTACTGGAAATAAACCTGAATATCGTGGATGATTCTCATTTGAACAGTTATTGCATTATCATTTGTTTACCTGAAATGATCACATTCAATTTTTAGCAACTTTTCATTGATGCTCAGAGCAGAAATCAAGCTCTAAAGATGGCATCATCAACTCTTAAATGCTCCAGATGACACATTTACCTGAAGCCCAAATCAGCCTCTGAAGTATTTGACCACATCTATTTCAGTCCACTTAAAATCTAATGTCCTGTGTACACTCTAATGCTTTTAATGACATTGTCCCCAAAAATGAGCAGCACTTAAATATTATTATCTTCTACTGCACAATCAGGATTATCCTACTAGAGTGGCTCTGATGGTGTGGTTCATCAGGAGACAATGCAATAACAGACAGACTCACTAAGAGCTCAATCAGAAGGAGTCAAAGGATGTGAGAGGTTGTTGCTATATGACATGTCATGTGACTAAATGAAGCCACCTATGGAGATGATGGTGGTATGAGGAGTGAGTAATGGTCTTTAATGATGGATGAAGTACACTACAATATTTCAGAAAGATTTCCTGTACGTATCAGGTTCAAAGTTGTGCCAACTGAATATTCTGCTGTGTGGGGTTTGAGACCCAGTTTTTAAAATGTATGCCAAGGCTGCATCTTGTCAAAATATTGTAGTGTTCATCCCCCTTTAAACAGTGATAAGGGGTGAGACAAAGATAAAATGTGCTTAAATGATTCACTGGTCACCAGAGGAAGAACAACAGTTTTAACAATGTGGACTAACATCATTATTCAGCTGTAAAAAAAGTACAAGAGAGGGGTCAAAATATGTATTCCAAAAGATTAAAACACAAATACTACAGTATTTATTTGCCTGTTGTAAGATAAGAAATATTAAATTAAGTATGTTTCATTCATTCATTCATGGTCAGCTATCACCCCCTAGTGGTAGTTAGTGGACATTGCAGTGTCGATAAAAATCACAATTATTTTGTTTCTGCAATACTGCTGAACTGTGCAGCATGTTTCATGTCTCTGTGTCCTTGTTATATTTCACAATATTCAAATACATTAAAGCAGACAAAAATATAGTTTTCTATGTTGATTCACCCTTTAAAATACATATTTTGTTGGTTTGTTCATGGCAGCATCCATCCTTTAACGAGAGGAAAACAGAAAGGAAATAAAAAGCAACAATTGCCAAATCCTAACTCGACCTTAACGCATGTTTATTTGCATGTCTTTTCTCTAAGAACTGTGCCATCTGTTCAGTTCATGTTAGGTGTAGTTAGGATTTAAGATAAGAAGCAACCACACACCATGCACACACATGTACTGTGTATAAAATACACACGCTCATATACACAAACAGCAGACCCTCACACATACACACGCCATCAATAAATCCTGTGAAAATAATGTGAGAATAATTAATACGTTTAGTGAGGTTAGGTTGATCAGACATGCAAGTGCTGGGGGATAAAAAAGAAATTTCCGTCAATGGACATGACTGAGGTCGCTCATTGAATACAAGTGTCTGAAATACCATTGACTTGATTTTTTAGAGAAAATAGATCTGGCCTGAGTCCATTGACAGAAGACAGGGTCATAACAGTACAGAGTCACCTGTCCACTGTCATGTGACCTCATAACAATATAGCAGGTTTATTATGGTAACCCAATAGAGCAGGATCTGGATGGGGATTGTTAGGGGAGTGTGCTGCAGTTACAAAGACATGAATAAGACAAATATTGGCCTAAGATGAGAATGACATTGCAGACTGTATCAATTGGTTAGATATGGACAAAAAGAAGTGATGAAAAGTCCTGACTTTCAAAGGGCAGGAGTGAGAAGGAGCCTATTGTCAATAATCAGAGTAACCAAATCAATAAAGATTTAAGTTGATCAGCCGGTGACTTCGGCAAAAGTAAAGAATATACATAAAGTATATGTGAAATTTTACAAAATGATTATGAAAAATACAGCCAGTGTGAACAAAGGGACATCAAACTGTATTTGTTCATATCATTTCCATAAAAAAGAGAAGCTGGGGCCACAGCGGCTGTAGTGCTGTTGGATGAAATGAGAAAGGTTGTGATGACTGACAACCCTTCTTCCAAGGCAGCCAGCTGGTTCAAAACCACACAGGCAACGTTCTAGCCAAGCTTCTGCTCACCTGCTGTCCCATTCGGGATAGAGGGGAAATGCAAGAAGTATTTAAGAAGAGGGGTATTCAAACATTCACACATCACAGAGCCTCTCACACGACACTCACATAGTCACATCCATACGCTTGCAGTGGCACACTGCCAAGCAAGCTTGCATAGTATATATAATAGACTGCAGATGTGTAAACAGACTTATTCTAAGACAAACACTGTCATGACTATGAGCACTGCATGAATCTGACAACACAAAACATACACAGACTGATTTATCACGTCATATCTAATCTTAGCAGATTACATAACACTGTACAACTGAAACAAACTGGTCTGACACCTAGTGGTGAAGTATCAAACTACAATAACATGTCAGTGGACGTGGATGATATAAGAATATTTACCCTAAGAAATGTATATCACAATGTATTAATTATTAATAAATGTATTAATTTATGAGTTTGAATATATGCAACAATTTAAAAAGTAAATAATCACTTGGGATTACAGATGGTATGGTTACAAGTTTGTTGGAAAATGTGTTGTGTTACATGCATCTGTCAGTGATGACTGTTGTGGCTTTAAGGGGGAAATGTAAATCAAATGTAACTTACCCAACATCATCCATGATACAGCCAGACCAACGATCGTCACATTTACACTCGCCTGGAAGAAAAAAAATACACATCAAAATGTTTCAATCACACAGACGGGATGCTTACATTATAAAAGTGAGAAATGAAGGACTCATTAAGGTTTAACTGTGTACCATTGAGGATCCTCTTCTTGTCAGAGAAGATGCCGATGTTCTGTCCAAGAGACTGAGCCAGAGTTATGGCCATCTCATCTGTTTTCCCGTACTGGGCAGAGAGAAAGACAGACAGACAGAGAGCAAGGAGAGAAACAGAGGGAGACAGCAAACAGAATATTAGATTAGTCTGGAAAGAAAAGAAATGATGACATCTCAACTGAAAGTTAAAAAGTTTTAGTTTTAAAAAAAATGATTCCATAGTATAGAAATAGAAAACTAAATTATGCCTCATATGAACAGTGTGGCAGGTGTATCTGAGCAGTGGTGCTGCACGTACCGTAGGTTTGAGATTACTGAGAGTGTAAAATGAACACACTACATAGATGTAATTAGAGGTGAAGGTACTAATTGATTATTCAATGACTGATAAGTAAACTATTTTGATATTTGATTACATAATATTTGATTCAATGTTTTTATTTTTTTCTAGCAAAAATGCCAATCATTTCCAGCATCTTATCTGTTGGGATTTGCTGCTTTTCTTTGTTGTATGTGATCGTAAACTGTATATGTTTGGGTTTAAGACTGTTGGTCAGACAAATAAATCAATTTGAAAACATCACCTGAAGCTTTAGGAAGTTGTAATGCACATTCTTCACTATTTTCTTGAATTTTAAGTAAAATAATTGACAGATTTAACGTTACTTAAGATAACCACTAGTTGCAGCCCTACATGTCATGTATGTGTAAATGACAACTGTGGGTGAGTGATACATTTTTGTAAAATCTGGTGTTTCAAGCCTCACCTCATTGACTCCCCCTCCTTTAGTGAGGGAGCAAACTCCTCCCATGTAGGAAGCTCCTCCCCAGCTGCTATGAAAACGATTTCCTCTGATAAAGAGAGAACATTTCTCTGTTTAATAAAAGCTGTTGCACCAGCCACGCATAAAATCATTTATTAATTATTTAAACTCACGAGAAGAGGTGAACAGAGTCGCATTTCTCTTTGATGAAGTCTTTCCGATACTTCATGAACTCCCTCAGGGTCACCATGGGGTCGTCGTCAATGTTGAACTTGTTGTCAGCTGACCAGGTTTCCATGGCGACTAGCACAATGCGAGTATTAAGCTGCTCCTTGAAAATCTGGGTGAATCAAAGTGAGTTTGTTGGAAATTAAAACTTCAAGTTCAACGTCCTTGTGTGACTGAAAGTGCCAAAATGCCAGATGACACTGATCGATATTAAAAGTGACTGGCATGTTTTATATTCATCAACATCTCCAGCTGTTTAATATGACAGCAGCAGTCAAGCAGTCAGTGTTGTAAGAATGATCCGTATAATCCTGCCGTCGACAGCAGCACATTACAGGCAGCTAGACATGGTCAACAAGGGTACCAGTCTGAAGGACACAGCAAGAGCATCCTGGATAGCAAATAATAATGTTTGTTTTTATAAGATGTAAATCTATCAGGGCCCCGGGCCAGGTACACACTGGCAAAGAGAGGAGAAGAAAAGCCTGTTTGTTTAAACTGAATACCAATAGACTCAAGACAAAGCTTATAGAGTGGGAGAGAGAGAGAGAGTCAGTATAGTATGTGCTTGGTTCAATCCCAATTTGATTGACTTCTACCTGGAAATGAAGGTGTCAAACTTCATTCAAACTTCGAGAATAATAGTTTGACAAAAAGTCTTAAGTCATGGTCTGTGTCATGAAAGGACAAATGAGCACATTTCATCCATGAGATGTGTTTGCCTACAGAGCAGCTAATAAGCGAGCCTTTAACAAGTTTATTTTTGCATGTATCTGATTTGTCTTATACCCATATAAACACTTTCAATCAATCAAAATATCCACTTTACAGTACAGGCTGCTGGTTATGGGGAAATCACACATTTTCAGTAAACATATTGTACATCCCACAGGACTCTCTTGACACAGACTTGGCTCTCTCTGGATGCTCAGAGGACTCTTTAACTCTCCCCTCACACAGACAAATAACTCTGTTGATGAGCATTGTACGAGCTTTGTGTATCCACATGGAGAAACAGTGTTTTAATTACCCTTGGGGTCCTTTGCTGCAGTACACAGACTCAATTTGACCGTATTTGTATGTATACGGATTGTTTTTTATCTTATTTTTGATGTAGATGATATGAACTATTATTATGCTTTGTGTCCTTGGTACACGGTAAGATGAACTACTTTCAGTTACTGTTATCCCTCTCTCCCAGTGTGTGTGTGTGTGCGTGTGAGAGATTGGGTTTCCTTTATTGATTTTTGTGTGGTATATGTCAATATGAAAAAAACATCAATAATAATAATTATAATAATGATCATTTTGAAAGTTTAAAAAGTGCATAATACACAGTAACCTAATAGCTGAATAAGTATATCAGTATCAATAGCAACAGATGTTAAATTAATTCATTAAATTCAAGAGTATGGTCTATGTGAAAAATGCCTTAAGATAACTTTTGCTGTGATTTAGCACTAAATAAATAAAAACTGATTGATTGATTGATTGATGTTTCCTGTTCATGGTACTGATAAATTGTGATGTTATAATAATTTTGTCTGTATAATTTATGTAGCCTACTGTACAGGTAATTAGCCACTGTAGCCACTGTTAATGTGGCTTCAGTGCTGTAGCAGCATGGCACACACTGGAGAGAAAAAGGCAACTCTACTCGTACATGGAAATCAATGAGTACTTCCCAAAGAGAGTCTGCTTCATATGATCATTTTCAAGGGCATGACAAAAAGCATGACCTTTCTCTAGCTTCAACCAGCCTATCAACTTACAGACACGACCCTGTTGCAGGTCAGATTTCAGTAGCACAGCGCAGAGATGTGGCCACAAATAATCAAACATTTAAATATCTGCCTCAGTGCTGTCGGGATGCCACTGCTGCTTCGGTCCTCTGAAACCTGAAAACTCATGACTGGCTGTTTAATGGCTGCTCGCGGTGTATTATAAGCAAGGAGAGGTTTTAAATGGAGAGAGTGAGGTTGGTTAAATGAGAAATCAGTGCAATGTGTGCTGAGCTGCAATACTTGGGAGTGCTTGTGGCAAGCTTTCCAAGAAGAGGATCAATACAATTCTTACCATGTCAGCCATATTGACCACTGACTTAGCATAGTTATTCGTGTGCCCAACGGAAAGCCGATGCTTCTTATACTGGAGAGAGAGAGAGAGAGAGAGAGAGAGAGAGAGAGAGAGAGAGAGAGAGAGAGAGAGAGAGAGAGAGAGACAAAGGGATGGAGAAGAGACAAATAAAAATGTTATCCATTATCTGGAACAAATTAATTTTAAGCCAGCTAAATATATAACAGGGCTGAACACCTGCACTTTAGATTCCAAATATAATCTTTATTGTGTGCAAAACAATTTCAGTCCCAGTGGATCTTAGTCATGCATTTGTGTTATGCATGATAAAGGTCCTTCAGAAGAAGGCATTAGAAGTGCCTTAAAAGTGCATATACAGTGTTGACTCTTGGCCTGCGCTAAGCTCTCAGCAATTTAAAGTCTGGTGATATTCTACACCTTTCTTTTTTTATCAACAAATCCTGTGAAAAGACCCACACCAGCAATGAATTCATCCTACAAGCATGTATTGTCTCCGTAGCTGAAGCTTGAATTAGCTTCTTACTTTGTGACATAAACCTCAGCTGTTGTACAAAAACTATTTTTTTTAAAAACACACGAAAGAGCCACAACACTGGACTGAGAGACAAATTCTTTGATTACAAAAAACATGGACAATGTAGCTTATTTTGAGTCAGTCCCACATACTTGACATGGTCCTGCTGCCACAAGTAACTCAGTAGTGTATTAAATCCACTGCTGAAAATAGGTCCACTGCTCTATTTACTCCAGTTTGAGTATAGCTAAGTAAAAAAACTGAATCCTAAGAAGATGGAATAGAGGAAATATTTTTGGGAAAATGTGCAGCTGTAGCCATACATTTTTATCAGGATTGAAACATTTGTTTACAGACGGCTGGCATTTAAAGGTGCAGGCAACATAAACATTAACTTATTTCTGGCTCCAGAATAACATTAATATAAGACAGTTATTATTTTATAGTATACAATCTATCATAACTGTGTGTCTAATTAAAAGCTTACCATCAAATGGTCATTAATCACCATCAACTCAATGTATTTGGTCTCATCTTCTACACTTCGTGACACTTGTGGAGCCTGAAAAAACAACAACATTTTGCCAGTTTAATCACATAAACAGTTTTCCTCAACCAAGACCTTTAACATCAAAAGGAATTTCAGAACAGCACACAGAGTAAGCACAAAGATCAACTCATGTCTCATAATACACCAAGAAAAGAAATGATAAATCAATAAGGATGAACTTTGCAAATCAGATTTGTCTGTTTTCCAACTTCCAAATAAAGATGAGAGCAGCTCTCAGGGCTAAGAGACCAACAGCTGCAGACATCTGACTGTGTCTGAGAGGAGACGTTGCTGGAAACAGCATCTACTCATAATGTAAATATTTCATGAAGAAGAGAGCGAAAGGTGGAGAGCTTTTGTGTGGGAGGAGAGCCAGGAAACAGCGCTCTGTCTTTAGCTTTGTGAATTAACATAATACATATGGGCGGGAATCGGCATAATCACGTTTGGACAAACAACATCCAGAGCATAATTAACTTGACTCAAACAAACACTTGTGTACATTTACAGTGAAGTCAACATGAGTGCATCAGCATTCCTCTGCAATAATGATGATTTTGCAACAAATATGCCTGCAGAGGGGCCATACCTGTCTCTTTTTTCTTCTGTGAACAACTTTCGACCCAGGAAATGGAGGGCTGGGAAAAGGCGGCTCTGGAAGATCACCTAGGGAATTTAGCGCTATCAGTATTCAAGCACAGTATCGGAACACAACAATAAGACACACTTTTCTAAGAATCACAAACACATAAACGACTGTCACTACTTCTATTAATAATTCAACTCATGTCTTTAGTCATAATCTTACCGTTTAAGAGATCACGAAGGCCCTCTTGACCTCCAGATTTGTAAATCATGTGAATGTGGACATCTCCCTGAAAGACAAAAAAAGAGGAAACATATCATGACATAACTTAGAAACTGAATCAAATGTACCAATGCAGCCATCACAGCTGAATGTCTGATGTGAAGACCTTTTCTTTATGTTCTCCATGTTGAACATAAAGACAAATCACCTTTGCAAAATCTTAAAATGAAGGTAAATGAATTCAGGCTCCCAGGGAGATTGGCATTGACTGACATTTTTTATTAATATTAACCCACACTCTTCTCCACTTCAGTATATCTGCTAAACTCACTGCAAAGAAGCTGACAAAGAGCACCTGAAAGACTCATTAGGTGAGTCATTGGACTGAGGCACATAATGTTAGAAGAAAAGTACATGCGTCACTAAAATTGCTCATATGGCTACTATGGAAACTAGCAAGAGGGTTAAAAAGGGTTTGGACAGAATATATTGTTCAACCTGGGCAGCCTAATTAAAAAAACTTTGCTGCCTCTAAATCTGCATGCGGCATGACACAGCTGACCACCAACTTTATATATTTTTGCAATTTAAGAGATTGTTTTAGGGGTCTATTTTATCATATTTATATTTCCACTCAAAAATGTGTTTTGCTTGCTGTTTCCTCAGTTGGATGTTTGAGCTTCTCGGTGCAGAATGATGTATGTGCAGAGTTTGACACTAGAAGGTTGTTTTCACATTAATCAGCTGATGGGGAAAAGTTTATCTGAGCTCAGTGAAAATATATGATATGATTTTAAGGGGTGGACCTACAAACATGAGTTCTGACATCACAACTAGTTTTTAAAGCCATTCCAGGTCCAATATTCAATTAACACAAGTCTGACAAGTGCACATACACTGAAAAATAACTTTACAGTAAGGGACCAGACATCATGTGCCCCGCAGGAAAGCTTCTGAGATTAAATATATTCATAGATTCTGGACTTTTATTTTTAATGAATATCAGACACACATTGTTGTTTCTAAGCAGAGTATTTCTATATGTCTTAATTCATGTCTGGAGGATGATTTTTAATATTTTAATGTAGCTATTTTGGGAGAATGTTATAGTTTTATTTATTTGTTGCTTTCTTTGTTATTTTTGGTATCTGCTAGTGTTTTTCTCATTGTCTAATTGTATGCGTTACATCTATCTCTGTCAATAGGTAATTATTTTAAGAAACATACTATTTATTATGAACACGTCAGCTCTTGCTAACCACCTGTGAGTCCGCGCTGAGGGCTCAAACAGCCTGTAAACAACATCCTGTTTGTACCTCAGTCTGCTGGACTTCAGCGACTCGGCTCCTGGTTTGGTTTGAGTTCAAATGTGTAAAACAGGACCATGCTGTAATGCCACCACCTTCGCTATAAACACAACAGGACTGCTGGAAATATAAGGTACCATCGTCTATGATTGTGTAGTTCTGTTACCGTGTTTGAGCTTCATATCTTCATATCTGGGAAACAACAGGTTGCAGTCGTGCTAACGAATTAGCCACCAGCTAACAGTTAGCCGACTAATGGAAACGACCTAATACAAGTGTTAAATGCTGGTTAGTTAATCCATAGCTACCACACATCTGTTGATCGTATGTTTATATACAAATAACCACTGTATTCCATTATTTAGGTATATGTATGTATGTTTAGAGCTAGCCTACTGTAGCTGGTAACGCTAGCTGTTAGCTCAACTGCAGCTGTGTATTATAATGTAATAACTGGTTAAAAATATATTATTACACAGTTAAGGTGTGTTTTCATGCCCACGAAATCGGACGTGAATAAACAGTATGTGTTTGTATAGATGTTTAATCGACTTTTCTTATTAACTTTGATTAGGAAGCTGCAGTCATCAATAACTTCTAAAATATTAGACACTTTATTGTGTGTTTTTAGTCACGATAGCTGGACAAGAGAAAACAAAATCAAGCTGTAGTTGCTATTTATGGGCTGATCACGATGAATTAAGTCAAATTCAAGACTACAATTTAAAAAATATGGCAATTTAACATGTAAAATAAAATATTCAATAAAAGAAGATAACGTGGAAATAATTAAATTAAATAAAAAATTAAACTGCTAACACAGTAGGGCCTGTATTTAATAAGAGGCTGTTTTTAAAACAGATTATAAGAAGTTATTTCAAGGATGTTAATAACTGTGTAGAGCTTCTGGTTCAAAACCAGATATATAATGAAACAGTTTTCCTTATGCTGCACTTTGGTTTGTGTGTGACATACAATTCATTAATAGAGCCACGATCCAGCCAGCCCATGAAGATCAAGTGTGCGAGCCATGGTCAGTCACTGTCCCTGGCTGTCACATTTAAAAAAAAAAGCCTGAGCATCTTATTCAATTGCTTATTGTGTAGCTGTTCAGTCTATGTAATGCACTGCAGTGTAGACACTCATCCACAGAGTCATCCCCACTTTGTTTGCTAATGAAATGAGGGCATTGTTTCTCAGGGACAGCAGATATTGGGTCAACTACACTGTGGTGAATAGAAGAAGTACAGTCGGGGGGTGGGGGTTGCCCAAAGCTAGGTCAGTCTGTGGCATAGATAGCTTACTTCAATAATACAGTTGTATGCAAAACTTTGACAAATAACATATTTTGGTGATTTTTTTTGTTGAAAAGATGTTAACACAGCTAGTATATTGAACATGAAACACAATATTTTCAGTAGACATTAAAGTAAGCATACAAAAATTAAAACATCATTGTGACATGTGCAAAAGTTTGCGCGCCTTACATAGTCAGTATTTAGTAACACCCCCTCTGGCATATATCACAGCTTTCAAACACTTTTTTTTCAATTCTGGTTTTTGGGGGGATTTTCTCCCATTCTTCTTCTCAAAAGGCTTGTAGTTCTGCAATATTCTCGGGCCGTCGTGCATGCACAGCTCTTTTATCTATCCACAGATTTTCAATTATGTTTAAGTCTGGCATCAATAACTTTCATATTCAGAGTCTTACACAGCTGCTTAGAGGAGCCCATGGTTACTGGAGTAACTGGAGTTCACACAATGTTTGAAGAGTCCAAATCAAAGCTCTGAAATAAGTAGCAGCTGACATTTCCTAATGACAATTGTTTGCATGCCTCAAACCTAACAAGCTCATTAAGACCTGAGACTTTGTAATAAGAAACAGACTTAGGAACTCTTAACGTGCCCAAACCTTTGCACATTATTATTATTTTTGATCCATTTATGATGTAAAAAGTAAGTATGCATTAATGTTTGCTGAAAAATATTGTGTTTGTTCCATATCTAGAGGGTCTGTTTTTACATCTTTTCAATTAAAAAAATCAACAAAATATGTTATTTGTCAAGGGGTACCCAAACTTGTGGTCTTGTGGGTTAACTTGTGGATTAACTTGTATAACTGTGCCTTTTCCCCAAGATCAGGAGTTCTGTATGAAGTAAAATTATGCTATTATGGCTCCAGTGCACTAACCAGACAATTTTTTTGTCTGGCTTCTTCTTTTCATCTGTTCAAACAAGGAACTTTCCCAGTGGCCTCAGTTCCTGTCAGCACCAACCATCATGTCGTGCCGGGACATCCACGCCACCAACGCTTTTTCCTTCATCATTGCCTTTGTGTCTGTGGGAGGGATTGCTGTGGCAGCGTTTATCCCACAGTGGCGTGTAACAAGACTGGTCACCTTCAATCGCAATGCCAAGAATGTCAGCGTGTACGATGGGCTGTGGACTAAATGTGTGAAACAGGATGGCTATTCAGGATGTTACTACTATGATTCAGAGGTATTACAAAGAAGTGTATCCTGTGTTGTTCGGCTCACAAATCATTTGTAAAGTTTACTTTATATCCTAAAGTGTCCTAACAGGAATCATCTCTTGTCTTGTTTCCAGTGGTACTCTAAAGTGGACCAGCTGGATCTGCGGCTCCTGCAGTTCTGCCTGCCTACAGGCCTGCTGTTTGGCTCTCTGGCCTTGCTGCTGTGCATGGCTGGGATGTGTAAAACCTGCTGCTGCTCAGGCAAACCCGAGCCAGACATCAAAACCATCCGGTTCCTGGTGAACAGCGCAGGCTGCCATCTGGTGGCCGGGATGTTCTTGTTCCTGGGCGGAGCTGTCGCCATCGCACCCTCAGTGTGGTTCCTGTTCTGCACCAAGGAGATGAACATCAAATATGACAACATTTTCTCTGATGGATTTGCTGTGTACGTGTCAATAGGCTGCTCTGGAGGACTGATGCTCGCTGCCCTGCTGATGTTCATGTGGTACTGTATGTGTAAGAAGTTGCCTTCACCCTTCTGGTTGCCCCTGCCATCTATGCCAACCTCTCTGTCCGCTCAGCCTCTCACTGCTAACGGGTATCCCCCCTCCCCAGTTTATGGTCCCCAGCCCTTCCCACCACAGTCCTATCCTCCCACAGTGATCGATTCCCAGCCTTATGTGGCTGCACAGGCCTACGCACACAGTGTGGCTGCCCCTGCACCACCACAGGTGTACATGTCTCAGATTTCTGCTGCAGATGGGTACGGGTCAGAGGTGGGAGGGACCCAGGCCTACAGCTACGCTCCCTCACAGAGCTACGCTCCCTCGCAGAGTTATGCTCCTTCTCAGGGCTACGCATCCAGCTACGCCGGCCACCGCTACTCTTCCCGCTCACGGATGTCTGCCATAGAGATCGACATTCCCGTGCTAACGCAGGGACAGTAAGAGAAGAGAGGCTGATAACGTCAGCACACTGAAGGCTTTGGTCTATGTACCTCGACGAGTTTCACCACTGATAAAACTAATAGAGTATGATTGGTGAAAGTTAATAAGAGCCATTTACAGCCTGAGTGATAGCTTCAAGAATCCAGTTAGTCAGTCCAGGTCTGCAAATTGCTGATTATGGAAGACGAGAGGCTGTCAAAAGACCTGGAGGTACTATGAAGGATTTTTTTATAATGAAGATCACTACGGTGCTGGTACAAACAACACTGTAAACAGCTTAGTATCGTAGGCAGAACATTTACTTTTATTTGCAGCCAAAATGCTGAAAGACACCTCGACCAGCCAGCCTTTTTCACAATTTCACCAGCTGAGCATGAACACTAATTAATTGCACCTCGTCTGCTAGAAAACAGTAACTAGTATTTGTGGCTGAATATAAATTCACACTGTGACTTTAGATTTAATGATGCAGTAGTTACACTGGCTGCCAAAATAACAGCAAGTTGGATTATTCTTTTCTTCTGTTACATTTCTACGTTGAATGAATCACACATATGTCACTTTTCTGTGCACAGCTAACTTTATGGAGGTGTTCTGTCTTTGCTACTAAAATATTGTTTTCTGAATGGTCAATTACTAATGAACTCACCTTTTTATATACTTCTGTGTCTTTTGTGTAACCTGATTTTTTAATGTCACAGTGCCCTGTGAAGAGCAGCTGTTATAGCTTACAATGCACTAATTATGTGAATACTGTGCCAGTCTATATTGCCATTAACTTTTTGTTAATTGTGAGAATTTTTTTAATTTATAGCTTCTAACATGATACTTAATCACTTAATTGTAACAAGCTCCCACATTGGTGTTTGTCACAAAAGATGACACTAAGAAACTTGTTAACATTTTAAAATTGTTAAATGTACAGGTGCAGATTATATTATTGTGCAGCGAAACATTTTTATTATGAAGTGTAGCAGAAAAGACAGGATTAAAAATGCTGTTCATGTCTGCTCATCACGTTTTTGGAATGATCAGCTGATGAGTAAAAAACTGTTGGTCAACTTAGCTGGAAGTGTAACGTCGTGGTGGTAGTACTTGTGAAGGAGCCAAAATGAACTTACAGTTTAATGTAGGGCTGGGCAATTAATCGAAAAATAATCGAAACCGACATTTAGAAACTCTAATCGACTTCATCTTGCTCATGTCAATTAATCGTGGTGTTCACTGTTACCATGACAGTAAAGGTTGCATATCTTTAAGGAATTTGAAAACTTGTCTCCAGTGATCATTTTAACCCAAACCATGATCTTTTCATAGTTCTAATCAAGTGGGTTTTGTGCCTAAATTAGACATTAACCACAGCGTCACACCTTAAAACATCATTATTTTCACTCCCTTAAGATATTCATGTATGAAAATATCACAAAATATTGTCCGAGGGAATTGTAATATACAAAGAAAAAGAAACTGAAAATACATAATTGTTCATCAAGGGTGGAGATAATCGTTCATTAATCGTAATCGAGGTTAAAAGTTCAATTAATTGTGATTTTGGTTTTTGCCATTATCGCCCAGCCCTAGTCTAATGTGTTGGTCATTTTATTCTACAATGTTGAGGTCAATGAAAAAAACATGTTTTTCTACACTATCATCTCATTTGTATTAAAAAATAAACCACAATTTATGTGTGTGCTTGATTGTGTGCTGGTCCAAATACAACAAAACCATTTTACTATCTGCGACAAAGTTCTAAAAATGCATCATGGAAACAAAAATAGACACACTCTTATGTGTCCAACCTCACACACCCACAAAAAGTTAAGAGGTGAAACTGAGCAACATTTCACTCAGACTGAATTACAAACTGGAGAAGGGCATCAGCTCTTATCTGCTCCACTGATGGTTTTAACCGGTTATGTCTCCACATTTCCAGTTTAATTGATAAATTGTTTGAGAAATCAATGACCTGTAAGGTTCCGGTTTCCCAGAAATGTATAATCATAAATCATTCCCTCTCTTATCCCTTTCTGATGACTTGATTCATTGAGGGATGTTACTGTTAATTACATTTTGCACTGCCTGCCACTCTTAGCCGTTACATAAAGGTTGGATTTTATAGGCATTCTTGTACATGCAGCCTACACCATGTTTCCATAATGGCAACTTAATGTCGGCAGCTTCGTCCTGACTTGATATTAAATCACATACTTGTAAAATCAATTCTGTGTAGGTTTTTGGGTCTGTTGCAAGTCTTGACAAGAGAGCTGAGTAGCAAAGCTGCAGACCGCTTCAGAATCTGTAATGTGTTAAGTGGACTTGTAGGATGTGATAATGATGGTAACTGCACTGAGAAAGTGTCTTGCACAACAAACACCCACCATATCTCTATCTGAAGTGGACACAGTCATGTGAAATCACATTTTCTAAGCTAAGACTGATCTTATGAAGTCAGTGGGCAGATACAACACACAAGTCAGGATGTAACATGAGGGCTGCAGCTAACCATTATGTGCATCAATTAATTGTAAAATTATACATTATTAAGTCAAATATATTCAATTTAAAAAGCAGCAAATCTCCACATTTGAGGAGCTGGAAGCAGTGAAAGTCGGGCTTTTTTGGCGTCGACAATAAAAATGGTTTGAGATTATATTTCTGCTGATGGACTAAATAATTAATGGACCAATCATTTCTACACTGTAATATATATTGCAATGATAAAACTGCTTTGATTTTGTCCTGTGAGCAAGACATTTTAGCCATCATGGTTGACTTGTGCTGCATCACTCAATTCACGGTCAATGCACCATTGACAAGACAGTGCATTATGAAAGCAACTTTGAGAATATAAGCTATATAAACTCTCCAACATTTACCCTGATCTGTGATCTGATCGAGTTAAATATTTTCATGGCACAGTCTCTACTAGAGAGGAATGACAGGCAATTAAGGACAGTGAGGGCTCTATTCATACACACATTTTAGCATCTTACTTAGCACTGCCATGTTTTGTCTTATCTCTGAAGTAGTCTGAGTGGACTGAATTAACAGCCACCAGCCTACTGCAGCAGTCATAACTGGAGCCAACTCCTTTGATGTGATGCTTGAATGTTGGCTGAGCGTTTAGTGGCTGATGATTAATTAGACCTTAATTAAAGAAATATATGACACGTCTGCTTTTATATTATTTGTAGCATGCACACACACAGCACAGTCCAAAGTCGTTACTGCTGAATTAACTGCTGTAATATTATGTTGTCTTGACCAGTGTCGTCTTTGTTCCCCCGATCATCGCTCTACAGACACACACTTAAAAAAATACACACACAGCATATAGACTCAGCAGGATGTGTGTAGTGATGAAGATTAAGGGTCTAAACACAGATGGCTTTCATATGTTGTGCTACAAAGAGACGAAAGGGGCGGAGCCTGGGTTGCCATGGGAGATGGTGCCTCAGACACAGACTGCTGGCTCATGAATATAAAGCAAGGAGGGGTAACGTGATTTTTATTCTCTCGCTCTCTCTCTGCATGTGTGAATGAACTAGTCCAGGTTTAGTAACATGAAGTTGGCTTGAGGCCACAGGGAGACCCCCTTTCTTATTCCATCAGCTCCATCCCACAATGCTCTACACTCCCAGTTTATGCTGGAAAAAAAGCCTCTTGGCAACTCATGTGAACACCCCCACTCCACAACCTGCCACAACCCCCATCAACACACCCCTCTCTCCATTTAAAAAAAAAAAAAAAATTCCCCAAACCCCTTTTCCTCAGATATCCCCCCCAGCACCTCCTCATCCTCCCCTGCAGGTCAGATCCACATATAGGATCTAAAGCTGGCAGCAATAAAAATGCATACCAGTTATGGACATTATAAGATGGGACATTTGAAAACATTTTACATATACATACATGCAGAGATGCAAACAGTCCAGAGATATTCAAAGCAGAAAAAAGCCACAAATCCTCACATTTGAGGGGCTACAATCAGAAAATGCATTGTCTTTAGGGATGGCAACATCAGTCTATAGGTCAGTCCACCACTGGGATGGATGGATTGCCATAAAATTCGCAGAGGATAAATCCTAATGTCTTTCTTTTAGTGCTTCCATGAGATTAAAGATCTCCTCTAAACATGTATTAACACATAAAATACTCTTATGCTTAGAACAACAATGTTGATTTTTTCCCCCCAAAAAAAGCATAATTGCCACATTAAATTCCATAAAATCATACCTACCTCGTCTCTAACATTAACATTCTAGTGTCTATGAATATATATACAATGCTGCTTGAAAGTTTGCGAACTCTTTAGAATTTGATCTATTTCAGCATAAATATGACCTAAAATGTGATCAGATTTCCATACAAGTAATAAAACTAGATACAGAGACATCAGTTAAATAAAAGGGGTCCAAAATCTTACACTTGTTTATTAATTGATGAAAATAGTCCAATGTTACATATTTGTGGGAGGCAAAAGTAAGTGAACCTCTAGGATTATCAATTCATTTGAAAGAGAAATTAGAGTCAGGTGTTTCAATCAATGGGATGACGATCAAGTGTGAGTCTGGGAGGCCATGATTTATTTAAAGAAGAGAAATCTGGGTCTTCACTGTCAAAGTCTGAGCTTCACAAGACAGGTTGGTGGAAGTGTGTCATGGCTCAAACAAAGGATATTTCTGACAACCTTAGAAGAAGAAATGCAGATACTCAGCAGGCTGGAAAGGGTTACAAAACCATTTCAAACAAGTTTAGACTCCACCAGTCAACTATCAGGCAGATTGAGTAGAAATGGAAGACATCCAACATCACTGTTACCCTCCCCAGGAGTGGCTGGACAACAAAGATCACACAAAGAGCAATGCATGTAATAGTCTGGGAGGTCCCAATGGACTCCAGGACATCTGGGAAACTAAAGGCCTTTTTTGCAGTGGCTACAGTCAATGTTCATGAGTCCAACATCAGGAGAACATTGAACGTCAATGGTGTGTATGGTGTGTGTAACAGAGTTGCAAAGAGAAAGCCAATTTTCCTCAATAAATCAATGAATACATTAAATGTTTTTGTCTCATTTGTTTAATTGGGATCCCTTTATCTAGTTTTAGTACTCATGTAAAAATCTGATCATGTTTCAGGTGATATTTATGCAGAAATAGAGAAAATTGTTAAGTCTTCACAAACTTTCAAGCAGCATTGTAAATGTATTCTCATTGTAATGCATTGGTTCAGGTTTCCACATCACACCTCTGTAAGTTGAGTATTGGACCAGGTCTGGCTCCAAACTACTTGAGACAAATCATGCTCATAGGACCATCCCTTAAAGTAAAACATACTTTCCACTTTCAGTCAATGAATGTGAAAACAACCTTCTAGTATCAAACTCTGCACAGTGAAGCTCAAACATAAACAAGTAGAAAAACATATTTTTGAGTGGTGGGAGACTTTAACATATGTGGTTTTGAGTGAAATATCTCAGCAGCCATTGGAAATGTTCACTTTGTCCAGAATACTTGCAAAACTAATGGTATTCCCATCAAACTTAGCTCTATTTTAGTGCATGGTCCCACCCTAAACTAAAACATTACACCTACTAAACATCACATTACCATTGTATGTATGTTAGTATGCTGATGCTAGCATGTAGCTCAAAGCAGTAGGCTACAACCTAACAAAAATGCTAGCATGGCTATAGACTCTTGTCTCGTTGCTTGGTGAAAGGACTTACAATTAATTGATTATTAATATTACAATACATACATCAATAATTTATATACATATAATCAGTGGCGTGCACAGATAGACACCAGGTGGTGCTATAGCACCTGCCCTTTGCCCTCTGGACCAAGCAAGTGCCCTTTTGAAAGTTCGTTTTTTTTTGTTTTTTTTTAACAGTGTACTGTAAGTGGCCCATGTTGACATGATCATCTATAAATACTCGACGATTAAAAGCGTGTGATAAATAATAATGTCCCAATATACGCCCTCCCTCCTCCTTCTCCTTCCTCCTCCGCACACACCTCTCTTCCTTTGTCAACGTGAACGCGCAGAGCGGACACAAACGGAGGTGCGTTGCAGCAGCAGTGCACAGCTGCAGCCCCCACACACACCTCCTCCCCTGCCCCACCAGCCAGGTAACACATAAATGAAGCGAGTCGAGTGTATTGTTTGCCCCCTAAGCCTCAGTTACCAAGCTATTGCGACGCTATCCCAAATTCATAATAGATATGACGAGATGACCACCACACAACTAATGTCGGTAGAGTTTGCCGTTGGTACAGCAAGTGAATCTATCAGTATACTTAAGCTGAATATTTAGTCTTGTGTAGGTTTACATTAGGCTAGATCATTAACACTTGCAGTAACCTAATTTATTTGCTAAATTACAAACAAGCAATTCCCAATTTCCTGCAGAAAAAGTAGCCTTCTGCCTTGTTGTAATGTCACCAAACAGTCTTATTCATACTTTTGGTCTCTTTTTATTTACTAATTGCAGCATAATGCCTAGAAAGGAGAGGGTAAGAAAGGAAAAAGAAAGGGAGCTACAGCAGGCTGCCCAGGGAAGCAGCTCTCTGCTCTCCTGGATAAAAGCATCCACCAGCAGCAAGGAGGAAGAGGAAGATGAAGATGAAAGGTCAGAGTCAAGACCAGAGTCATGTTAACTGTTTAGGGCCTTTTAAAGCTCAGATTTTAAAGTTGAACAGTTCCTCTAATTCTATTGAAATATCTTAAAAGCTGTCCACATTTTATTTTAACTACACAAAGTGGTTTGTCGGTACTAAATCAGACATGAAGCTATATTAGCTAATTATATTATTAAGTTATTTCTATGTTACAAGACTTGCAATAATCGTGTATTTACCTTAATAGGCTATTATTAAAACTTAAAAAAATAGGCTATTATTAAAACTATTATTATTCTATTCTAGGCAGCTACAGCAGGGAAGCAGCTCTACTAGCATGGAAGATGAGGTAGATAAATCTCACACTGCTATAATAAGGCAGCCGGCAGTTCCACATGCCGCACAAAGTGCCCTTATTTTTCACTGAGCACCTGCCCCCCAAATTGTCTGTGCACGCCACTGAATATAATGATGCAAAATCTAATTAAAATACTGCTTTGTTTGTTTTTAAGCCTTCATAGTTCAGATGTGCTGAAACACTGAAATTATATTCATTGCAGCATCAACAAAACAGAGCACTCTGCTTTGTCTCCGTCTTGACAGAGAGCAAACAGAAGTAGCTGTTGGGATGTAGCTAGTAGCCACAGGGGCCCTGAGGTGCAGGTGGGGTTAGAGTTGTCCAAAAAAAACCAAGACGGCTAAACATATGGTGTTTTCTGCATATTCAAGCCAGCATCTCACACATCCTCCCTCAAAGTGCACACGGTCACACACTCTGACACACTGAGGAAGTGCAAGATTTATCAGGCATGAAGCACTCCAGGAACATCACGTTCTTAGCTTGTGAATTTTAATTTGGTGCTGCATATTTCTCACTACTGTAGTTTACTCGTACACAAGCCTGTTTACATAACACAAGAAGAAACTTCAGATCAATTTAGCTGCGTAAGGTGACAAGAGGAGCTTGTTCAGGACACACTTTGCTAATGTCCTGCATAACTTTTCTGCCTTGGTGGAAGAAGGGCAGATGGATTTACCATATGGCTGACAGGAGCCATGCTGGCTCTCTATCTCAACACCCCCCTACTGCCACGTTTTTCTTTTCTTTTTCTTTTTTTTATCACTTTAAAATAGATCATAACAGCCAGCGTTGGTGGTGTATCACAGGTCACACTGCCTCTGCATTCAGTGGAACTGTTACTGATTGCAGATGCAGACATCTGTGAGTCTGACAAAAATGTGAGAGGAACCCAAAGATACAGAGAAGCACAGGCAGTCATTGTGGACCCTCGCCCACAGGGAGCAGACATCCAAAGCTCAGTGCTGACAGACTGACAGCCACTGCTGGGCTTGAGGGCAGCACTGTCCCTGGTATTGTCATGCAACCAGGCCAAAGCCAACACTGCTAACAAGCCACGTGCCAAATGTTCACTTCCGTGCTTGGTTTCCATTACAGAGATTTATGGTCTAATATTTATGCTCTGTAAGAATTTAGATCTTTATGTGTGTGCCCAGTTGAGATCTGACATCTAACAAATTGATCGCCCTTACTTTGCGATGAGCATTACAGCCTCACAGAGCTTCTGGCATTGCTGCTGACTCTAGTTTGAACATGGATGATACATAAAGACTGGGTTGGTTATTTACATGTGAAACACATCTGCTATAACTTGGAGATGGGTGGAGGAAAAGCCCTATATCAGGCTAAAATTTGGCTTGTAGCATAAAAGGTTTGTTTAAAGTTTTGAACACTCGCATCTGTTGAAATGATATCATGATACGAATTAACCATATAGATGCCTTGCTGTACTTTTCATGTTGACACAGCAATGTTTTGTAATCCCATGTATGAAGGGTCAAAAGTTGGATGACACATGAATAAATATTAAACCATCTATAATAATGGATCTAATAGAGATAATCTCCTCAGATTTTTATATCTGTTTTACGTCACTATGTCGGCGTGAATGAGAGTGAATGAAAAAAGGTGACCAAGATACTGTACTGCTGCAGCAGTTCTCTCTTTCTCTCTCTCTCTCTCTCTCTCTCTCTCTCTCTCTCTCTCTCTCTCTCTCTCTCTCTCTCTCACTCTTTCTCTCTCTCTCTTCGCTTGAATAATTCAGTCCGTCCAGAAAACATTGGAGAGGAATGACGGAGGCAGAGGAGACATGAAAAGACCAGAAAAGGAGGCAGTAGAGAGAGAGAGAGAGAGAGAGAGCTGTGACAGATGTGATATAAAGCCAGCGGGATGAAGCACTGTTTTTGTTCTTTCTTTCTCAGTCCTTCAGAATAGTCTGTTGCTTTCAAATGTCTGCTCCCTTTTTCACAATTGCAGGACTGTAATATAGAAACAATCATTACAAACTAATAAGTTACCATCATTTTACAGTTTCTCTGCAGAAGATAGAATGACAAGCGTAATAATCACACTTCTTTTATCTACAATGTAATTTTTCTTTTTTGGTCTATAGCTGAGCTTCACCTCCCTCTGTACACCTGCCTTATTCTCTTAACCTTTCTTTTTCAGTTAACACTTTTCTCCTCAGCCTTTCATTTGCACTTTTAATCCATCCATCCTCTATTTTCTCTTCTGCCCGCTCCTTCAGCACCACTGGCACTAAAACTGTCATATGGGAATGAATCTTAAGTAGCTCTGTGTGCCAGGCTGTCCCACCAACACCCATGAGTGCACAAACACATTTCCACACAAGTACACACACATTAACATACACAAACATGAACACAAGTCCCTGACCTCTCTTATCTTGTCTCCTTTCGTCCCTTTCTGATTAACACCAGACACACACTTCTCCTGGACGATTTAATTAGAGCAGAAAGGAAGTCACACACACAGTATCTCTCGCTCTCATGCTCAAGTCGTCTCGGACAATCTCAGATCCATCCATTCGTTTTGACCATAATGCCTGTAATTGTTATTATCTAATTGGCTGTAGACTTTTCTGCTGTCTGCAGGCTTTGTAACCAAGCAAATCTCTCTGTGCCTGAGGCCACACTCATTCATTAGGAAGAGTGGCGACGATCTGTAGTGGCGCGTGTAACCGATACTTGCTTTGTCTCTTGGTCCTCTCAGGACAATAACTGACCCCTGTGTGAATCGTGTAACACCAGCACAACTGTTCTCACTCATTACCTGCTGTGCACACAATCTGACCGCTGACAATCTGACAGCACCGAGAGGCAGCTGGATGTGAAAAGATGGAAGAACAAATTGATGACTCCCCCCTGAGAAGAGTCATTTCCTGCCTCCACGTACATTTGTGTGTAGCTATGCAGAGTACTTACATTGCTGCTGCCCTGTCCTCCAGGTTCAATCATGTAGGTGTGATTGCCATCGAAAAACATGCCACTGAAAGAGAGAGAGGCAGGGAGGTGAGAGGAGAGGGAGAGAACACATATCAACACCAGTTCCTGTTGTTTTATTCATCACCAACTGGTATAATGCATCTGAATTTCACTCTTCCTCAGCTATCAGTGTGATTGATTAGCCACTTGCTGTGCTTGCCCAGGGTTATTATATTAAAAGAGCATTTCTCAGAATAAAAACTGTAATGTGCTCCTACAACTTTGGACAGAACACGCTGCTGTCCTTGCTCCTGTTTTTGGCATATGTAGGGCTTAGGAGGGATGGAGGATAATGTGAAACAAAAGGTCATCCAATCATATCAGAGAATCTCCTCACAAAGCATAACTTAAAGGTCACCTAAGGATTTTATCTCTAGAACAATAACAAATCAGAGTATAGACTACTTGACCACTGTAGGCTTGCTGAGTTGGAATGACTCAGACGGCATTTTGCGGAAAGTAATTTCAAATAAAATCTCTAAATACATTCATCACATTCAGCTATGAGAAAAAGAGGCCATGACACACACACACATGCACATGATTTAAACAAGCAATCATTTTAAAAAGTCGGAGATCAATTTCTCATTTAGCAGCTGGGTGAAGGTCTCCTCGTCTTTGCCCGCCTATATGTGCGCATGTGCACCTGAGCGGACATCATCGGCTAATTAATTTTATCTGAAGCTTTTAGGAGATTGGTTAGGTCAAACTGTGAAGTCAGGGGGCTAAACACTGCATGTACACGCAATCTGTCTTTCTCTTTCAACTCTTTTTTTACACCTCTTTCTGGTCTTTGACACACAGAATTCACCTTCAGGACATACTTGCTGTCCTGGTCCAACACTGCACTTACAGCAGATTACACACAGGGACACAGAGACAGTGTCCACTGTTATATCAGTATAGAGTAGAATATAAGTAGCTATTTTATAACTAACCCACTATAAAAGAGACACCTATGCAACTGCTGACAGGAGATGTCAAATTTAAAATATGATCAATTATTATCCTCTGTATGATGAGTTTTAAAGCCATGACAGTTTTAGTTTGATTGAAAAAAAACTTTCCTAGAGCCTAGAAAAGTGATTTTAAAGTGTATGGCATCATCTCAATGTAAAGTCTATGACCCAAGCAGGGGCCGCGAGGGCGGGGTCAGCGGGAGAAACACTGCGTATTATTCAGTGTGCCACACAATATGGGAGCAAACCCAGAAGCTAGAAAACCTTTTTGCTTATGTTTCAGGTGGTATCCAGTTCCTATAATACATTCATGGTGTGAGGTCAGTGTGACTCAACTGGAAAAACGTGATGCCACACTGATTCAGCAGATCAGCTGAGTTTTGTATGTTTTAAAACTTTTGTAAGGATGTTAAAGATGATTTACTGACTTTTACTGCTTCAGATTCAAAACATTTTGAGGAGCCTTAATGTAATTTTGCACTGGCAATGGCAACATCTAGAGTGTCCCACATGAAGCCTTTTTGTACTGTCTTAACATTATATGCATTTCTGTTCAAGGTAATAATTATTATTAAACAGGAACCTGAACCATCCTTATCTGACATGATGGATGTAGCGAAGAGCACCATTCCTCTGTATACAGTTAAAAGCCTATTGCATTGCAGTGTAAAGTTTCTGTGTGTGAGAGAGAAAGTGTGTGTGTGTTTGTGTGTTTGTATAAGAGAGAGAGAATGAGAGATAGGAAGACACAGGAGAGAACAGGATATACAGTATATATTATGGTGAATACCTGACTCAGCAGTGAAATACTCTTCCTTTAATGTCTAACCCCGACACCACTATACACCCCCTTAACTCCCTCCATCTCTCGCTTCCCCCCCCCCCCCCCCCCCCCCACACACACACACACACATACACACGTAGTGAAATGCATTCCTGCCTCCTTTATAATGTCAGCTTGTGTATTTCTTTCCACATCCATAAGATCGGCAATGAAAACACCCAAACTTTGAGATTTCTGTCAAAGTAATACAATATACTATAAGATTACCACTATTATAATTACAAGCATGATAGCAGCTACATTAACATTTAGATTCGGTAAGTAAAGTTACAGTTTAGTGTTATTATTATGTCCTATATAGGTGGTGCTGCATATGCAACACATTTACCTTGTTTGGATCAGATTATTTTATGCCCTACTTTTCGTTCTTTTGTGCTTGCTGTTACATAATTCTTTGTGCTGACACATTTCCCAACATGTTGCCACAATCCCATGAAATATGCAGACATTATTAAAAGCCTAAGCTTAATTTAGCTCATTCAGCAAGTATCAATGTTCACCCCCTAAACATAGTTAGTTGAATTTACTTTGATGCACTGATTATTTGGTTTATTTAGCCTGACATTATGCTGAATGAAGATATATCGAGTTGAAACAAGTTTTAAATAAAGCATAATGGACCAAGAGCGATCAATAATGTATTCAGAAACAACTGAAAGGATAATTAGAGGAAATAGTGTACTGTCAACAATACACAGATGCGAAAGATGTTTTAGACTCTACATTTATAGTGTCAGACTTCATAAAGCGTAGATCTCTTTATAATCACATCCACACAGTGTCAAAACACAGAAAACCTTGAATGTGAGACCAAAAGAAAGCCTCTATTAGTAACCTATCCACCTGAATCAATATGGTTGTCTTGATTGAAAAACCTACAACACAACTCATATACTGTATTTCATAAAGGAATCACTGTTATTCAATGTGAAAATGTCCTCTCACGACAACAAAACATTAATTAACATGCAGTCCTCAAGGTCCAAACTCTCACAAGCATAATGAATCACACTATGAATGTAAGGATTAATCAATGAATAAAGCAGTCAACTGTGTTTTATTATATAGTGAGTTGAAATTATGAGGTTTGGCCAAAGCCGGTTTCTTTTGCGGAAATCTGTGAAAACGGTAACACATGTACATGTCTTATATTTCATTATTCATAGATGCCTTTTTATGCAAATGTTGCATTGTCCGCCCACAATAAGATATCATTTGCATATCATATGTCTGCCCTGCGGGACGGCCACTCTCTTATGTCTCCTCTCTGCATAAACACACACACAGACAGTCAATTATACATAAACACACACATACAGTGTACATGCATCCCTCCCAGCAAGCCTTGTTTCTGACCCATCTCTCTGATAGAACACTGCTTTAGAGCACAAACTCTAAAAATAACAAGAGAAGAGAAGAGAAGAGAAGAGAAGAGAAGAGAAGAGAAGAGAAGAGAAGAGAACAGAAGATGTCCGAGCAGCACCTGTCTGTATGAATGATAACCCTTGTAACGAAAAATGCAGAGACAGAGACAGGTGGGCTAAAACTATAATTACATTGTCCTACTGGCTAAATGGGAGCAAGGCCGAGGACCTGGACACACAGAGACAGCAATGTTGGCTGAAAAACAGGATGCACCTGAACACAAATACGCACATATTATCGAAACTTACTGCAATCCGTGACAGGTTGAGAGGGCCACGAAGGAGTGAGGGATGTCTCTGACCTTGCCCTGATAGTAGCAGTGCTCTCCTCCCTGTGAGCAAAAACACAAATGCACACAGATTAAGATCATACACATGGTTGCCTCCTAAAATGTCTCACACGCTCAAACAGCGAGTGACATTTTCCACTTGCTACATATTCCATTAGTATATGAATCAATCAACACATCTATACTGGTGCAGACATGTACTGTATCTGCATGTTTGTGTGGTCTTAAGCACTTTGAAGTTAACCCATTTACTTCCTACTTTCTGTATGTTAACTGTGCCTTCACTCTTCTCCATCTTAACTTCTCAACGGTAGGAAGCAACCACATTGGTCACTATTTATCCATCTCTGTCACTCACTCGACATCAACCATGCATTACTTATCTACACCCCCTATCTATATGTGCTTCTCTTCCTCTCGCTGCTAGCATAAACATGCATTTATTTTCTATAGACGTGTATGATGTCTAAGTGTCTAAGTGCTCTGCATCTCCATCTCTTCCTGGTCCATTTCTTGCTGCCTAACAGCCATTAGGCAGGAAGCCGGTCTCCCTGAGGAAACACAGCTTTTATCAGAGGATCAATTTCTGCTCTACAGTCTGATGCTGTGCACAGCAACGCACCAATACGTCCACTTCTACCTCCAGCTCTCTCTGCGGGCTCCTTCACAATCCATCCCTATCTTATGGGATTGAGTCAGGGTGCACATGCTTGTTGTTACTATGCTGCTGTAACAGCTGTGACTCCTCTGGGAAGACTTTCCACATGATTTTGGAACCTGACTGCAGGGATTTGCTCCCATTAAGCCAAAAGAGCAATAGTAATGTTGGGCAATAAGGCCTGACTCACAATCAGGGTTTGAGGTCATGACTCTTTGCAGGCCAGTCCAGATCTTACACTCTAAACTCAATAAAGCATTTCTTTATTGGCCTGGTTTTGAACGCAGAGACATTGTGTTCCCCAAACTGTTGCCATTAAGATAGAAGAAAACTATTGTCTAAATATCATTGTGTGCTGTAGCATTAATATTTCCCTTAAAGGAGTAGTCTGACATTTGGGGAAATGCGCTAAGTCGTGCTGAGATTTAGACGAGAAAATCAACACCACTATCATGTCTTTGTGTCAACTATGAAGTTACAGTCTGGAGGGGATTAGCTTAACTTAGCATGAAGACTGAAAGCAGAGAGAAACAGCTCTCTTGGCTCTCTCCAAAGTTTAAAAACTTTGGAGTGTCTGCCAACATCACGAAAGTTCACTCATTTTATACCTTATTGTTTTAATCTGTAAACAACCAGTAATAAGAACATGACAAGTTTTGGTTTTATGAGTAGTTATGTACTGCTTACTGGCATGCAGTGACTTCTTGGAGTCTCAGCTAGTTGCCTAGCAGCTATACAGCAATGACAAGGCTCTGTTCCCAAATTGAGACGATATGTGGAAACAGATGGGGCGCCCAGGTAGCCTACTAGTTAATTTGCACATCACATAACTGCTCTTGTTTTTCTTGTCACTTTCAGCTGTTAAATAAAATAAAGTCAAAAATGCGATGTTGTGATTCCTGTGTAGTAATACAAATGTGCATGTGTGTTTGTGGGCAACTTCTGTATAAATTGTTATTATCGAATTAAACTGAATTATAGAAGTGAAATTGCATCAGTCATGCTGAGTTTGATTTGCTTTCTTCTTGGTTCTCAATTGTTGCGGTTCTCAGCTCTCTCTCTCTCTGTCTTCCAGTTGTGTCACTTTTAGCTATCATTTCTGAAACTGATTCTTAGAGGACAAAGGAAACAAACTATGAGCTAGAAGCTTGTCATACTAACACTGCCTTAGTCTGTCTCTCTCTTTATACACTGTCCCATCCAAGGTGACAACAGCTGGCACAAAAAACTAAACATAAGTGCAACATTGGTAAGAGAGGAAAAAGAAAAATGCTAAAATGGGGTGAAAAAAAGAGGCTGAAGTTAATAAACCCAACTGGAGCTACAGATGAAAAGAAAGAGGTTGGGTAAAGAGAGGTAGAGTGAGTGAGAAATGAAGAAACTGAGAGGTTGAGGGAGAGAGAGAAGCTATTTATAAGTGGCGCTGTGCTCTACTATCCCAGCGTCTCTCCTCCGCCTGTCGCCCTGAACCTTCTGCTCCACTTCTCATCAAAGCAAGAAACACCCAAAACCCTGCGCTGTGGGTACATCCTCACTGTGTGTGTGTGTGTGTGTGTGTGTGTGTGTGTGTGTGTGCGTGTGTGCGTGCGTGCGTGCTTGCGTGCGTGCGTGCGTGCTTGCGTGCGTGCGTGCGTGCGTGTTGCTAAATTGGTCTGATCTGTTATCTCCTAAGACCCATATAGGAGTAATTAATCATCTAATCTGGACAATACAATGCACAATGAAAAGGTCGAGGTCAGACAATCAGTAAACAAGTAGAACATTCTGCCCTTTGAATGTCTGTGAAAGTTTGAGCAGGTTAATGAGATATGTTAACAGATATGGACATTATCCAAACATGCGTCATACTTTACTGTTCATGAGACAGAAAGTGCATTTGGCATTTTAGATGCATATTATTATTTACTGCGACCCAATATTTTACCATACTGTTTATACCAGTACTTACTCTTTCAAAATTGAGGGCAGTGCTGCAAATCAATGAGCTGGACTGCTTTTTGACAACATTTCTATAATTTCTGCATCAATGTGATGAAATTCCTTACATTTTTAGGTATTTAATTTGCTGGATTAGCAGATTCTAGGAAATATACTATATAACAATCTATATCAATGTGGCAGTACTGTGATAGAGGAATTATCCACATTTCCCACTTATGATACAATAGGTAAGAGCCAATCTTCCTATTCTTACTGGATATAGAGCTCCAGCTTTCCCTCTACAGTTCAGTGCAACTGACAACATTTTTGTTCAGCACAAAAAAGCACTCTATATTTGAGCCACAATAGTTCTACAGCAGTCTCACAAAGAAAATTAAAGGAGTTTTTCGTGCAAATCTCTCCTTATTTCTCTCCTTTTGGCTTATTTTAGCAACAAAAACATGCTGTCCATTTTTACGACAAGGACTCAAAAACATGAGTATAGACTGCTCTTACATCATGTTAACATTGGCTAAACTTTGAAGGGATTTCTGTGCTGAACAAGGACTTCAGATTTGAACTTAAACTGTAAATGGAAAGCTCTAATGGCCTCTTCATCTCACAGTTTGTACAACCTCTACTACCTGTGTGCTACATGAGCAGCGAGGACTCTGAAATAAACCAAGCACAGCAGCAGTAGTGTTAGGATGACATTTTGACCTAGAGAGTGAGCAGAGTTACAAACAGGGACTTGTCACAGGAACCGTAATCACTAGTAAAGAGTCTCTTATTCTTTCCACTATTTATAAAAGGAAATCGTGACAGTAGAAAACGGCAGACATTCTGGACATTCATCTACAAGGTGAATTAATTAATTCATAGACAGATTACTTCATAATAAGTACCATAATTATGAGTGACCACGTCATATAATATGTGGTGTAATCATTTGGATCATTCTCTGTAAAGTATCTAATATCTCACTAATCTGCTGCTTAGCTGAGTAAATCCTGACCATTATGATCCCCCCCACTTATGTGATGTAACACGACGCTTCAGTGGGTGTCCTGTAATAGAAGTCCAGATTCTGGAGGATTATCACTGCAATATTAATCTCACATTAGTTGACGTTTTAGGCTGCAGAAACAGTTCCACTGAAATCTAAGCTGAGCAAAGACTGCATGGCTGGATGGGGTTTGATGTTTCAGTGTGCAAATGAACACATTGATTAACCAATAAAAGTCTCAGAACCTGCAGGGTCTACAGGATATTACGGCTGTACTGATACACAGCAGACAACAAATCTTCACGGGAGCCAATTCAGCCCCTCTGTTTTTTGGAATCAGATATTTTACAAGACATAAAACATCTGTTAGTAGGGCAAAGTGATGGTATAGTAGATGATCTGTATCTGAATAATGACATCTGACCAGCCTTTGTATTCACACTTGGCATTTACAAGGGTTCTCGTTATCTCAAGTCTTCCTGGATTGTGATTGGATTTCAATAAGCAAATTAAGCACCAACAAACCCCTGCATTAATTGACTTTTCTGCCACTTGGGGCAGCATAACAAATACAGGACTGAATTTTTTTTTTTTTTTTTAAATACGTGTGTGTCTGTGTTCCCACAGCCTCTTTAAAGAGGAGTCCCATCCACTGTGTGGGAGACGGCCCAAACTCTACTGTAGAAAAGCTCCAGTAAGTGATAACCAATTTAACTTGATACATTTCACCAAACCAAGCAGTTGGTTCTCTTCCTTAAAGTCTTCTCTTTTGTAAAACTGAAAACTATGTTGTTGAATGCATCTTTGCCTTATTCTGGTGCACCAAACCATAATAGGCTAATAAATGCCCCCTGAGGTCAAAGGGCAGAAAACACCAACTGGAGCTAGACGGTTGTTGTGGTCCATGGTCATAATAGGTGTTCTTCCCCCCCAGGAGTCACAACGGGTAAAAACAAGCCAAATTCCACATTTGAAAACAAACTTGGACAAATGACACAAAGGTGCAATTTATGCATAATCAGAATTGATTTCTAACAGTACTTTTCAGTTTTACAAGAGCACAGGTTATCTGCTCCATCTCATTTAAAGAGCAGAGAATGGATGCTTCCTGGAGGTTTTATATGGGATAGTCTGTAACTGCCTCCCACACAGTGGATGACACAACTAACAGGGCCAGAGTTCCCATTGCACTTATCTTTTAGAGATTACTGAGAAAAAAAATATAACCAGAGTGAAAGTCAGCCTCACTCCTAAACAAACTGTTAGGTCAGCTGGTACATTGACCTTCCAGGCAGCTACTTTCTGCGTTTACTTTCAGGCGGACTCAGAGAAAAGTATTTGAAATGATTCATGTACACATAATTTATTTTTGGAAAACTGTAGGAGGCTCCTGTAGTTTGATCTGATATATGTTGTTTTGTGTGAGTCCTCATTTCCCTGAAACTCTACAGCATGACCAATTGAGTCACATAGAGTAGACACATCTATAGAAAATACGTCAGGTTGAAATAAACTGGAATTTCCCTTTGATGCCAAGACCTAAGCAATATAATAACAATACGGTTTCAAGTGCACAGAGTCTGATAGTGTGAGTGAGCATCAGGATGATTTGCAGAATCTTACATTGGTGACGACAGTCTTCCCTTTCTCTGACAAATGCCTCTCCACGTACCCTGACGACAGCAGATCACTGGGAACAGAGAAGACAGTACAAAAAGAGAAGAAAAATTAGAAAATGTGTGATTTTCATTCAAGTGTCACTCAGTTTTACAAGCATCCTTGTATTTTATAGAATGATTGTATTCAGTCTTGGCAGCACAGAGCCTGGGAGCATCAGCTCGGCTAATTATGATCATCGTACAGGGACAAGGCTATTTCCAGCACGCAAACTCACACAAACACAATTATACAAATCCAGCCTTCTAGCAAATGTCTGTGAGGTGTGTGTCTATCAGTGGAGTGAAGGACAAGTGAAGGTCAAAAAGAAGTAAAAGAAGCAGCACAGGCAGAATAGGAAAGAGGCAGGAAATAAATTGAGAGAGTAAGTAATAAATAAGAGGAAATCAGTTGGCCTGTGCTTTCTTAGCTGAGCTGGACCCAAGAATCCCAGTGGAGATACACACTGCAGGCCCAATCTGAGACAGAGATGTACGAGGTATAGTGTGTATATGCACGCGCACACACAAGGAATGCGACATATGAATAGGGATTTGTTCTCTCTTAAGCCTATTTCAAAATATAATACAGTTATTTTTTATTGTATGTCTTACCTCACAAATAGGTGACCTGAACACACAGAGGCATGTATAAACATAGGGGAAGTGTAGACTTTTATTTCTTTAGAGTCAACACTAACCTGAGGCTCAGATACACACAAACACTCGCACACACAATGCAAATGCTGAGAACAAATGAAGCCAACTTTGCACCAGCAGAGACAGGCAGAGGTAAGTGTTTATCAGTCAGGATTCAACACAAAAATATGCAACTGCAACAGTGTGCGCTATTTGAACAGACCACTTGTCACACTGAACCAGAGAACTATCAATCAACTCCAATTTCCTGTCAACATCCAGACAAGAAACAAGCAGATGAGCAGATTTTTCAATGTCACATTAACTGTTTGAAGGCACAGTGATCAAGGATGGAAAAGGTGAAATGTGAAGAAAATTATACCTATTACAATGCAAATAGTTTGGTGAAAAATAATTTTGTTTAAATTACTCACTCAGTATGACAATAGAGATTATAACACTGAATCAATTACTCGAAGTCTCCATGAAATGATCTCACATAACATCTACTTCCAATAAAACAGAATATCATAAATGGCGACAACATACTGCACTAGTGGGCACTTCACCATATCTCTCTAATTTTAGCTATGGATTAATACACATTGGGTGCTCAGCAGAATATTTATGGAGAAAAATATTAGGGGGAAAATGCAATTATGGGGAAAACCACATAAATTCAACAATAATTTTGTTTGTAAGGAAAGAAAAAAGTTTAAATAATAAAAAATGTTTAATAATCCCTCTATTTCTAGTAAGAAATATATGTTCTGAAATTCATAGTATCTTTTTCAGAACACATTAAACTGAGAACTTTTGTTTTCACAGAGGCTGATTAGTTACAAGAGTGCATAGATAACATGGAGAGCTGTGCTGTACAAAGCATCCGGGTTTGGGATGTAGGAGATTTGTATATATGCTAAATGTTTGTCACATTATTTTACAGCTATGTTTGATAGTTCAACATTTGGCATGTGTTGTATTATGAGATGACTAACAACACTGCAAAAGGCTCAAACTATGTAAATATATATAAAATAGGTCAAGGTGGCTCTAATAGGTTGCATGTTCACTGGCATCCAAACTAATAGTCACCGTTTTAGGTTTGAAACAGTTACTTTTCATTTTCAAGTTATTTTTCATCAAGTGTTTATGTTATTTTGTCATCCTATTGTAGGTTAATATCAAGTTATTTAAATAACATTTGTGTCTAATTATATGTCTATTTTAACCATCTGAGTATTAACATCATTTCATTTGTTTATTTCTATTTCTGCCAGTCTAAAAAAAAAAAGTGACATCTTGACAAGAGGACCGACTGCAGTGTTGAAAGTAACGAAAAATCAGTTTCTAATGGTGAGAAATGATATACAGTTTATGGATTGAATGAAACCCCTGACATCAGCTCACGCAGGCACGTACAGGAAGGAGGCTCTGTGCTGAGACTAATGGGCAGTTTGCTATGGTAATAAAAAACATGCAGGGGAAGAGGAGAGAGAGCAAGGTAAAATGGAAAGAGAGAGGGAACGACTGCCATGGGGGAATAATGAGAGAGAAAGGAAGAGAGGCTGTGAACATTGAAGAGAGCAGGGAACAAGGTGTGAATACAGAGCTCTAACAGATATCCCATCATGCACTCCTCCCTGAAAAAAACATCTACTGTATGCGTAAGACAGGCAATCCCCGTTCTACCCATTTCACACCCTCCAACCTCAGATCACCTCAGACTGACATCTAACCTCTGTCGTACAAATTAAACAAGCGTAGCTCTCGAGAAACATTTTATCAAAATTTTGCATCAAAAAGAACCAACGTCAAAATATTCATACGCTCCTGTGATGAAGACGTTTGGTGTGTGTGTTTGAGTCCCTGGGTCACAGGCGCGCTTTTAGCCTTTGTTCTGCTGGGTTGTGTGTTTAAGATTCAGAGCTTGTGATCTTTATCTGGCCCCATGCTGAGCTCAGACGGGGGGAGCAAGCGAGGAGCATACTGAGGCAGCAAGGCAGACACACGGGCCTCTAATGGAGGACGCCGATAACAGATTTCGGCTTTAATTGTTATGGGATTTAAATAATTTATTTGACAGACAAAGACGCAAACTCAGCCTCTTGCTCACGCTCTTCAGTACGACCCCATCCCCCACACTGATGCACACACAAATGTAGAGAGACCTACCCACTGAGGAATACCCCCCTTCTTCCAGTTACCATGAGTAAAATATAGGTATAAATGCATAGCTGTGAGAGATGTCTTTGTAGCTTCACTCTGATATATAAACAAACACAAAAATGACAGAAACACAGACACACACAGGCTAATGCTAATGAGCTGTTTGCATGTGATCCATCTCCCTGCAGATGAAAACGCTGCAAACTTTCAACATAAATGATGATCAGAGGGAGGCAGGTTGTAAAGCAAGGCTGAGGATTTCATTAACAAGAAAAAACAAAGTCAGAAAGAAAGAATGTGGGTAAATAGAAACAGAGGCAATTATATTCATGAAATGTAATCGATTATCACTTCATCATCACAATATAAGACCTTAAAGTAACTTTATGGTGGTACAAGTGACTTATCTCATTTCATACATATTTGTCTGACATCTGGTGCTTAGTAAGGTTGTTTGTGCAGAGCCAGATGTGTGGATGAAACGGCATTGAAGCAAAAAGCACCCACATCTCTTTTCATCTAATTTTCTGTTTCATTTGGTGTCTGTTACCGTCATTCTCAGTTCACCGCTTTTTTTTAAATACTCTGCTTATCCTCCACTGTACTGGAAGAGAGTTTTCTTGGCTCCCCCGCCGCAGCAACATCTGTCTGGCGAGCTGGCATGCAGCTGTCAATCAGGCCTAGAGGAGATTTCGGAGGTGGATCCAAACACACTCCACTTCAGCTTACAAGATTTCATAGCCAACTTAGAACATAGTAAAATCACATTCCTCGTTCATTTTCTATCCCATTTAAATTCAGCCAGCTCAATACACACACACACACACACACACACACACACACACACACACACACACACACACACACACACACACACACACACACACACACACACACACAACCAGCTGGGAAAATGTTGCACTGAAAAGACTATTAAGTGGGTCTTCAGGTGGTAAAAACCGACTGAAGCAATGAGAGGCAGCGAGTGCACTGAGTCCGTCTGGCTGTCACTCACATCAAACTTCATTCTCCTTTTAAAGCATTTTGTTGCAAGTTGCTCTGGGCAATGACATCTGCTGTGGCAACCCAGTTGGATCTCCTGAGGTGAGTCATACACAAACACACACACAAACTTTCCGTGTGGTCTAAAATTCCTCTCACGGTCTGTGTCGCCAGGCACCGCTGTGGCACTGTGATGAAAAAAGAGCACAAAAAGGCTCGATTGGCAGCAGTAATGTTTATGTGTGTGTGCGCAAATTGGCACAAGTGTTAACTTAGCAGGCTTTTCATTGCTTTCACATGGGCCAATCTAGTTGCTTTCAATGACTTTTCTTGATACACTCAACATCCATAAAAACACACAAACATAAGCACGTTCACAGAAAATACATATGTAGCTCTGAAATTAATCTACACATCCATACATCTATGCACATCTGCACACCGGCACTGCAGTCATCAAATGGACTTCTGCTCCATATATGGATTTGCCATTTAACCCGGTAATAAAAGGGCACCGCCACACAAAGGACTGAACATGTGCTGTGTCAGGCGTCCGTAATGAGGATGGGGGAGTGCTGAGGGAAAGAGAGCCAAAGAGGAGAAAGGATAAGTGCAGTGGCGAAAACATGGGGGGGTGGGCGGGCGGATGCAGCAAGATGGAAAGGTGGGTAAGAGAAATAAAGACGTGAAAAGGAGTGAAGGAGAGAAGAGAGAGCGGGGGAGGAGGTTTTTTTTCTCTTTGGGGAAAGATGCAGCTGCTCTCACCTGCCCACCACTGCCCCCCGAATCCCTGCCTCACCATCCCTCCCACTGAGGACTCATTAAAGGTCTCCAGGCTGTAATTCATTCACTCTCCAATCACTTATCAGACATGCAATTCCACCAGCACGCTCACTTGGATCTGTCCTCTTATTGCACAGGGAATACCGACGCTCTTAAACAAGAAATACTGATCCTAACAGAGCAAATAACAGATAAAATAAGCTCACAGTCTTATTCAGAAGCAGTTTTTTGCAGCCTTGAATCCATTATGGTGCAGGTTCTATAACACGCAACATACAGGCCAAATAGAGTTGACTCCTGAATTATGCAGTGGCTCGGGATGTTTTGGGCACTAAGGAGAACATGCAGATCTGTATCTGTGACAACATGTGGACCGTTAGTGAACTCCACGCTGTGTAAACAAGGTTAATAGAGAGACAGGGTTAATCGAGACAGAGAGACAGACTTTTGGAGCCCCGTACACTTGGGACCAAGCAGTCGTGCCCTGTTTTTTTTATATGCTCAGCTGATGAGTTCATTTTTTTCGGTAACTTTACTTTATGCCCTTACATGGATCAATATGTGTCCTCACATTTATCCAGAAACTCCATCAGATTTTGTACAGTGGTACATTTTGTTAAATGATTAATCTCCTGACAGTAAACCATACTTTCGATTGATTTTTATTCAGCGTGACAGAGGAAAAGGAGTAATCTATAAGAGACAATGGGCTTTAAAGAGGCATTAGTATCTTTTCCTGCTGAGAGAACAACAGTCTTCCTCCTGTCACTGTCTTTAGCTACAGCCGGCTCCTGGATCTCTCTTTGTTTCACTAATCCTCTGTACCAAGTGAGACAGCTCGACAGAAGAAAGGGGGAATAGACAAGTAGTGGAGACGGGAAGCAAAATAAAGGAATATAACAAGATTGGAAGAAAAAGAAAGAATGATGGAGCAAAAAAAGGGGGGGGGGGGGGGGGGGACTAGTGATTCAATGCCTGCTGAACATCAGCATGGTTATTATGGTCATTGTGAACATTTAACATATGTTAGCATTAAGCTCAAAGTAGTATAGCCTCATGGAGCCGTTAGCATGGCTATAGCTATCCTTACAGCAACATTCACATGTACACATGAAACAGTTTTTGGTCACTCTCATTGTTCTTCTTGTTCATTGTGGCCTTGAAGACATCCTGTCCAAACACAATCCCAACAAAAGAGATGGCCAGATCCACAGTTACTTTTAAATTCAGTTGCAGTAATTTCGAGCCATCAGTCTAAGTTAGACCAACCAAATGGGTGGTTTTCAAAATTATGATAAAAAATGATGGCACAAAGAGGGTATTTAATGCATAAAAGAGTGCAACTTTGGAAGATACCTCCTCGATCTGGCTAACTCTGCTAACTGCATCAAATCTTTTTGTGAGGATGGACGGTGGATTTTGTCCTTCATCTCCAACACTGGAATTGTGAGATAGGGATCTCTTCATGGTCAATATGAGAGGAAGAATTACTGCAGCAACCAAAAACTGCTTCAATCTACATATGGGCATGTGATTATTGTTTTGTGACAGAAAAGAATGTAAACCTATCCTTAATCTTTACCTGATGCCATTTCAGTTCTCAGAAATGTATGTAGAAGCCCTGCAGGGCCTCTGAAGTGTGACACATCTCTTAAACACACCGCTACAAAACACAAACATTTACACAGTGTCACTGCTAACATCCATGCTAATATTTATTCTTCTAAATTAACCCTGTTCACCTCCTGTAAAATTACTCTGTATCCACCTTCCTGACACACACCACAAACTCTGTGACACACACATGCACTTGCTCCCTCACAGCTGTACTGTATATATAGCTGTAACGCAGAGCCACTTGGCAAACATGCTCAGTAATATAGTTTTTGTGAGCACAGCATTAGCTCACTGACACACAAACTCACAAACACAACGCTAAAGCTATGAGCTTAAGCATGTGCATATGTGTGTGATCAGATGACACACTGATCAGAGAGAGGCGCCCGGCTTGAGGCAAGAGATGAAGAAGAAGGAGAAGAGGAAGAAGTAGAAGAAGAAAGTAAGAGATGGGAAAGGACAGGAGAGGAGACTTTTTCTTTTTCTTTCAATTGCCTTCCTCCCCCAAGCACACACATACACTAACACTCCATCTCTTCCTATCTCCTGCACTTACTCAACCCACCCACCAACACTCAAGGATGCATGAAGGGCATCCACACATCTCCTTCCTTCTCTCTTCTCCAGTTTATCTTTCTTTCCATCCTTAACTATTTCTCTCTCAACCTCTCTTTCTTTTTCTCTCAGTCTCTCTCTCTCTCTCACACACACACACACACACTCCCCTCTCTGTGTTTTCTCATTAAGTTCACAGTAAATCAGATCACGCCTCCTTGCAATAAATTACAGACCTGGGAACAGAGGAGGAGAGACAGAGATAGAGGTGGAAAAAGGAGGAGAAGAATGGAGTTGGGTTGCAGCAATGTCAGGAAGCAGGGAGAGAGACAGGGGAGGATGATAAATTATCTCAGAATGGGACGTGAGAGAGAGTTAAATCATATCCATGTGGATGTATGTAAGGCTGCATGCACATGTACGTACAAGCGGCACACACATGCACAGTGCCACGACACACACCAATAACAGCACAGCATCAGCACCTTTCACGGTCCAAGGCAGCTGGACGCCTACACACATTTTAGAGATCAAATGCCCAAAGTCACAAACTCCACTCAAAGTCAGACATCCGCAAAGCTGAGAGGTAAACATGAAAATGCCATCAGCTGAAAGGCGTTCTGATGTACTTATCTGTCCTTCAAGTGAATGAGAGATTATTGTTAAACTGTCCAAGACACTGATTGACATTGATATTTACAGAAGGAAAAAGTGGGAGGAGATACTTTGGACATCCAGGTTTTTAGATGTGAAACAATTTATTTTTCTATGCAGTTTTCATGCAGTTAGAGCATTTCTACTGAAACGTTCGGATGGACATGAAACTCGACCGTGTTAGAAAATACAAGGCTCTTTGCTAAAAAAATCAAAGGTACACCACGCTCTTTTGCTACAGCACTCATCTTCGCCTCTGACTAGAAGCAGCCATACGAGGCTGATGGGAAAAACAAAATATGTCTCAGAAGCGAAGTTAACATAATAGTGTTGTTAAATAATTCAGGAGCCCTTTTGTGTGTTAATGATGATGAAGAACATGGATGATATCATTAAAATGAAAATGTTTCCAAAACCAGCCTCCTTGTTTGCTGCTCTGTACAAGGGCATTAAACTTGTAAAAAATAACAAAAAACAGAAAAAAGTCCACTTCCAACAGGATATCTTACTCATGTGGGTTTGCAAGCTTTAGCAGAGACGTTGATTCCTTTTGTCAGCTCAAATAAGATGCTAGTCATTTTTATTGTCAGATAATCACAGTGTCTGTCTGACAGGTTCAGCACTGATTACAGTTTGCATGTGTGGTCATTGAGTATCTACCCACGGTTATCAAAGCAACCGTTAAGTGTAAAGAAAATTCAAATATTAAGATTTTGAGGCAAAATTATGCAAGTTATCACACTTTTAAAGGTGACCTCAAAACCTCAAATTGAATTTATATTCACCAACATGAGTGGGTGAAATTAAAACAAAGAAACAGAGATGAATAATTTAGCTTTCTTTGCTTTCTCTGTTTGTCCTATATTTTCCTCATGACCCTCCCCTTAAGTATTGATCCTCCCTTTTTCTGTTGGAGCCTCATTTCTTTCAATCCATTCTTGTTATCTCTAATTAAGACAACGCTTCACATGCCTCTTCTGCACCTGAGCCCCAACAAGACAACACACACAAAGACTCAGCAGCAGCAGCAGCTTTTGCAGGGTTCACAGCTTATTGATGACTGCAATGCTATTTCTCTCACTCTCACACACACACACACACACACACACACACACACACACACACACACACACACACACACACACTCACACAAACATGGCCACGCACAGACGCGCCAACACACTTACACATTCATCAAACCACCGAGCCGTGGGATGTTTGGTTAGCTCTTTGCCTAACATTCGCAGTTGGAGGGACCCCTTGGTTACATCAGCACTCAATCCCCTCCACCCCCACCACAGTAACGCTGCCATTCTGATTACACACATACACGCCACAACCCCCCCCCCCCCCTTACAAAGATGAATAATACATTTAGCATTGCCTGTAATTGACCCTCTGCATTAGCATACAGAATATGTCTGCATGCAGGAAAGCTGACATGACAAAGTAGAAATAATAATACACTGAGTGACTGTCAGTGTCAACATCGCACACGAGGAGAGGGAGAAGCCCTCTCCTCTTAATGCTGCTGCAGCGACTCTTTCATAACACTGGAGAGGTTATGAAACTTCTCTACTCCCAAATAGACCTGAACACCTGTTCTTCTCTCCGTCTGTACTCGTACACTCATACATAAATAACCTTAACACATGAATACAAAATCACACAGAGCATATACACTAACCAGCCACTTCTTTAGGTACACCTTCACAATCTAATGCAAACCAATACAACAGCTCTGACATAAATTCTACATTTACGAAGCCTATACACTTTCTGTTTTCCTAACATTTTCAGAAAGGTGATAATTCTAAGTTGTGTTTATTATATTGAGGTCAAACAACAGCACCGCAGAGCTGCACATTTGCTGATTGTTATTATATGCTGTCAACAACTATGTAGAGTTCTCAAACTTGTTTCATTCCTTCACTACCAATCATATTCAATACATAATCAAATGGATCAATCCTACTTAGTGAGAGAAAAACTTTACCATTTACCATTCGTTAATCAAAATCAAAATCCATCCCTGGCTCACAGAGCCACAACTATACAATTTCACAAAATCAAAAATTCCACTCTTTCACAAACACATTTGACAAATTTACTTGCAGGTTATATCACAATGGGAAAAAACAACCACCTCCATGAAACATCGAACAGACAAATCTCATTCATCTTGATCCCCACTGATCAACTTCCTGCAATCAAACCTCCAACTAAAGCCTTCTGACAACCAACACCACGCATCGACATTGACACACACCCAACCATACACACATTCTGCACACAAAATCATTGATATAAAGTTATTATTAATCCATCAATACTTCCCTTTTTTTCCCACTTCCGCCTTTCATTCATTTATTTTTTAACTTCATTAATTTCTGCACTGAAAATAACTAAGTAGAGTTGTTGAATATATACATTTCTTATGAAGTGGAATACTAGCTTTTCTAATTAATGTCATGAAAAAATTATGAATATAGCAGTTGAGAGGACCATGCTTACGTACTGTGATGATATCATCATAGTGCGATATTTGTGTTATAAATTGTAATTATAAACTACTTCTTGATTTATCGTTTCACACATTGGCATGTAAAGTGTTTTGTCTGATGGATCATACTTTATTTTATTCAACATCTATTCAGGGCTGCGACAAACCAATCTGACAATTTTGGGGTTATTTTGTCAGAAAATAGTGAGAAATGTTTGTTATAATTTCCTGTCTCTACGGTGACGTCTTCAAATTGCTTCAAACTTGGTCAAGACACAGAAACCATTACACATGTTCACGTGACCATGCACACTCCTCTTTAATCTTATAGCAGTAACTATTATTCAGCAAGAGCAGGTTGGAGGGGCGGTGTAAGGGGGTTTAGGGGCAGGGCTTAATGGAGAGTGGGGCGTGAAGGGGGGCAATAAGGGGTAGGGACATGTGTGTGAGTGTGAGAGAGAGAGAGAGAGAGAGAGAGAGAGAGAGAGAGAGAGAGAGAGAGAGAGAGAGAGAGAGAGAGAGAGAGAGAGAGAGAGAGTGGTTGTGTGTTGAGGATGATTAAAAAAGAGGCAACCCCCCAATCCTGCGTACATTTCCAGCTCACTCCAGTCCCATGAATGGTAAATTGCCAGCCGCCGAGATGGAAGAAGACAAAGACCCCATGACCCACCAACCCCCTTTCTGACTTCCTCTCTACAGACGGTCACACTTCAAATGGGCGGCTCGTGTCGACGCGATGACACAGCTGATAGGGAAAGCACACTTTCACACACTTGATTATTCTCAGTACCCAGCACAATAATTTTTTATCATACAAGTAATTATCTAAACAAAATATCTCTTTGTATATTCTGTGACAGAAGAAAAACATCTCAAAGGTTTACCCTGTCTCTTACGCAGTGCATGCTGGAATAGGCAGCCCCCCTTTACCCTGAACAGGATAATCAGGTATAGTGAATGAATGAATGAATGAATGAATGAATGGTCTAGCAACACACAATATGAATTATGTTTTTTACATCTAACAGTAAAACACACACTGTCATATCAGGTGAAAATATAAAAAATGGAAGGAAAACAACAACCAAGAAAAGATTTCACATTTGAAAACAACAGAGCTGGACTAAAAATATTCATATAACAACCAACATGTGCTTGGTATTTATAACGAAAGTCTTACACTCCCATTATTCACATTCTACAGTTCAGACACTGACTTGAGGCAAAGACACTGAATGAATTCTAAAAGAGGATGATGATGATGATTAGGTACTTTAGCGCAAGAGGCACGACAACTAAAAAAGAACAACACATTGCTCTTGTTTGCCCATGGCCACAATTAAACACACAGCAGCAGTAGAGTCGCTCATTGATCAAACTGTGAGAACTGTGGTTTTGTTACTGTGAGCCAAAAAAACACTGCGTACCCATTCAGCTAAAACACCTCCCACTCCTGCACCCACACACACTAACACATCAGCCAGGTTTATTCTGTCTGGCATGAAAGCCATCTGAGAGGAAACTAGAGAGCTGCCACCCATGAGGAATGGGAAACTGGGACTGAGATACAGGCAAGAAACAGTCACATGCAGAGTTGCAACCCAAGAGCCAAAACAAAATAAAACATCTCCACTACTACATCAGCCAATTCATTATTTTCATCATTATTTTTTCAGTAAGCAATTCAGTCTATTTTGTGTGAAAAATGATAATGAAAAATGCCCATCACAATTTCTCACAGCTTTTTTTCACTGTTTTGTAACCGAAAATTCTAAAACATTCAATTCACAATGATAACACGCCAAGACAATCAGAAAATCTTCACATTTGAGAAGCTGGAATCACTTTATTTTTTAACAATAATCGATTATCAACAAGTTTAGTAATTGGATATCTGTCAATTGACTCATTAATTCAGCATTAAACAGTTTAATCTATGAAATGACAGTTTCCTAAAGCTCAAGGTGATGTCAACAACAGTAAAAAAAAAACACCCTAAAAATACTCAGTTTACTATGAAATAAGATAAAAAAAATATAATCAGCAAATCCTCACAATCGAGAAGCTAGAATTTGGGAATGTTTGATTTTTATGTTTGTGACACAAAATACTTATGAACTAATGAACAATGAGTTGAAATTGTTGCTAACTACTTTTCTCTTTCTACTGGTTAATCAATTCATTGACTAACAGTTTCTGCTCTACCTGTAGAAACAGGGTTTTTAGAGAAAACAGATAAAAGTCACACAGCAGAATGCTTTACTGCACATTTCTGAGTCTCTCATTCTTATTCACAGCCACACATGTCAAACTGTTGCCCAGAGCTGCCTGGTCAGAGCCTAATTCACCCTCGGGTGAGCTTAAAACAGGATTTCACTTAAGTGTTTCCCTTCAGCCGATATTGTGATGGATTTTTTTCCCACCGTGTCCAGTTAAGAAATAATGTCGAAGGACGCTGTAAGAACACTGAGTCACACTGATGAATAATGACTGCATCAGACCAAGTGCTGAAACTTGTGTGTACATGAGTGATGAGTGAAAGCATGTCTGTCTGTCTGTCTGTCTGTCTGTCTGTCTGTCTGTCTGTCTGTCTGTCTGTCTGTCTGTGTGTGTGTGTGTGTGTGTGTGTGTGTGTGTGTGTGTGTGTGTGTGTGTGTGTGTGTGTGTGTGTGTGTGTGTGTCTATGTGCAAACGACATGTTTATACCCATGACTGGCCGATGCATCATGCAGTGAGCTGCAGGCTTTACAGAAGCATATCCTCTGAACCTGGGAATTCCTGTGATGTAACGTTTCACTCAGTAGGGGAGCGATTTCTGCTGTGATGAGCAGGCAGCATCACTCTGTAAATGTGTGTGTGTGTGTGTGTGTGTGTGTGTGTGTGTGTGTGTGTGTGTGTGTGTGTGTGTGTGTGTGTGTGTGTGTGTGTTTCTGGTGTTGGGGTAAATGAGACTAAAGAGCCCTGGTTTTAAAGAATCATAGAGCAAAACAGAAATTAAACAAAGGTGCAGGAAAAGGTTAAGCGAGGAAGAAATATAAACGGTAAATTTTCTTAAAAAGTGTATGACGTGAGGGCAGACGGAGAAACAAAGTAAGAGGGAGAGAGAAAAATAAGGAGAGAGGGTTGCTTGCTTTCCATCAGCAGTGCTGTGATCAATATCAGTGTCTGACAGGGCAGCGCTCCAGCCTTTACCGTAAATCTCTTCCTATTATGATGGAACCTCTAAATCACACACGCACACAATAACTGACCTGCTGCAATACACACACGGATACACACACAGATACATATACATTCATTCATACAATGGACCACTTCAGCACACACCAACATTAGATATTTATGTCCTAAGAGTGCTTTCCCAAAAACAGGCAATAAACAGTGCAGCACAGGAGAAAGCAGGAAAATATGTCCAGCAGAAAGATAATGATGAACTTCAGTTAAAACACTGGAGTCAACACCAGTTTAACGAGCAATATGTGCCTATTGATTTACTTTTAACGAGCACAAAATGTGAATTTTACTGAAAAGTGTTGTTGAGGCCAGATAGAATAACTTGTGACTCCTGCTGAGATCATTTCAACAAGCAATTTAACATTAAAGTAATGCCTGAAAATTTAGAAATAACTCCATACATTCATTTACACCAGGCATGTCCAAACTATTCCAGAAAGGGCCGTGTGCCAGCAGGTTTTTGTTCTAACCAATCAAGAGCACATTATTCAATCAATTAACTGTCTGAAGACTGAGATCAGTTGATTAAATGAATCAAGCTTGGTGTCGTCCTACTTGGTTGGAATGAAAACCAGCAGCCACATGAACCTTTATGGAATAGTTTGGACATGCCGAATTTACACAAAAAAAATAGTTTAGCTGACATGTGAGCAATAGCATGCTAAAAACAACAATATCTTTTTAATATCTGGCAATAACGGTCAATAAGGTCTACAGCACACAGGAATATAATATATCACTTTGGATACACACACTATACTAGAATCAGTTATTTGAGTTTTTTTTGATGGTTTGGCTCTGCATATGAGATTTGTAAAAGTGGAAAAACATTTTTAAATATTGCCAGCCTAATCCTTTAATAATCAAGTGGAGAGTTACGGCTACAGCTACACATCAACCTACCAACAGAGAAATCGACAGCATTAACAAGTGAATACTCACTGATTCAGTTCCACATCCAAGACAAATTTTCGACCAAAAGCATCAACTTGAAAGCATGCTTGGGCCACATGGTTCACCTGAAAAAGGCAAAGAAGACACGTTATTAAGTTGAACTAAAGACAGCCATTAACATATTCATGGATCAATGCTTTATATTATGCAGGCATCAATTCTCATCTGCATTGATGGATAGCCTCATTGTCTGCTTCAGCATCAATCAGCAGTAAGAATAAGGCAATTTTCATTAAGCCATCAAGTTTTCTTCTTCATCTGAATTTGAATTTCTGCAGTGCTTTTACTAAAATTCAACAATATAGTTCATCATCATCCACTTACAAACAGAGTGAACAAGCATGTAAATAACATATTGCTTTTGTTTTGTGAAAACCTAGCATCTTTGAAATTCAAATTTTGCAGCAAATAAGAAAAAATGTGTTTTTACATTACTTGAACAAAACAAAGAAGTCGTTAAATTTCAACCCACACTTGCGTTACGACGATTTTGCCTCGCTTAAATTATACATATGTTCACAAATAAACACATGCACACAACTTCCTCTCTGACTGCATGTACTGTGTGTGACTGATTTGGGTGGAGGAGGGTCTGATTCATTCCCAGCACTGGGCACATATGGTCCAGGCATCATTACACACCCTCAGGTCAATGAGAACTCCCTACAATCATTCCTGTGCAGGTCCATGGGAGTCCCTGAGCCGGAGCTAAAGCACAGGACACCTTCCCCCAGGCTCAGCCCACGGGCTTCGTTACAGACCGGACACTGCATAATAATGATTGGAGGAGGGGTGTGTGTGTGTGAGTGTGTGTTTTTTTGTTTCCGTTTAAGGAGGTGCCCCTGTGCTCACCCAAGGACGACCTTATCCCATGAAGTCCCTCGTGACCACAGATTCTATTGTTCGTAGCAGTGTGCCTTTTCAATGCATATATGAGAGGGTGTGTGGGTGTGTGGGTGTGTGGGTGTGTGCGTGCACACATATAAAGGGCAATCCCTTTCCACGGCACACTTTAGGTGATATCTAATCTGTCAGATCGGATCCGAGATGGGAGGAGGTACCAGTAATTGTGTTTAATGAAAGCACATCCCAGCCTGACTGAGACCACCAATGACTCTTCTTACATTGATTTCTGAGTTACAGCAGGCCTGATTTTCCACTCATGACTGTCCAAGTATGACTGTAAGTGCTGTCAAAGCACTGTGCACACACAAACACACAGAGAGCATGCAAACATACAAACCAACAAAAACATACAAACACACACTCAGACTGATTCCCCTTGAAGCGTTTGTTTTTCCACCAAAACAACAAGAGTACTTTGCTGAACTCCCAGCTGCTCATTCAACGGTGTAGCTGTTTGTGTCTGAGACTGAAATAGGCGATGCAACAGAGGCCTATAAATAACTTCCTGTGTGTCACACATTTTCAGAACTATTTGACAGGTTTGTTTTTAGGCTATTGATCTAAAAACAGCCAATAACTGATCAAACTTTGTTCGGGTGACATCACGGACGATTGCAGAGCAGTTTCATCTCTCAGGAGAATAAGAACAGACTTGGCATACAAATCAAAGACGCTATCGTTTATCTCCTCCTCCTATACTGGATCTACTGCTCACCTGTGATGCATGTTTTATCACTTGAGACTGTTGTTGATTTCTTGTATGTAAAGTATTCCAAGTATGTGAACACAATTGTCCTGCATTTATCGGACACAGTTAGTGCATCACCTTCACTGTAAAGAAGTACATGCTCGTCTTAACTGGCTCCAGGGAAGGGAAATGAATCATGAAAAAATTTAGCATGTAGGCATCATCATGTGAGCGAGGCTTCTGAAGATTCTTTATATAGAATAAAAACAAATGTAACGTTCACCTTCACTGTAGACAATCCAGTTTATAAAAAAATGTGTCATGTGACAAACCTGTGAGGGAGAATTAGTATCAACTTCAAAAGGAAAATATTAAAATTATATCTGATGGCAGATGGTTCCTGTTAAGTTGTTTACCCATTGGGCCGCAGCCCTGTCTGAGGTGTGAGCGAGACAAAGGGTTAACACCTCCCTGCCTGCTACCATCTGTAGCCCTCTCTACTCTCTGGGTTCTGAATAGGCTAGCCTACACAAGCCTAAGCCGCACAAATTAAAAACGCATGACAGGTTTGCACAATACTAATTGACTCATCCCTTGAAATGAACCCAGAAGACATGCTGCTTCACTGAACTGAGTCAGGGAACACAGTAACAGTGATTATGAGTATTAGGGCAGTATATCGGTTATTACAGATGCTACAGCCAAATGGCTATGGTAGGCTTTTCTTTCCAAACTAAATTGTTGTACCCATGTGTTTCTGATAAATACCAAAAGATTTCTGTATACTGTTGTTAGATGACAGATTTATTGGGTGATTAAGTCCAACCATACTGTGAAACAAGTATAAACCACATAAATCCTACTTTACCTACAACACTACTAGTCTAGTGTACAGAATAACATGTAGACTATTAACTTTAAAGTCATCCATGCATTTATTATATTTACACATTTATTTTATTTTATCTCTCTAGGACACATTTCCTGCAGATTATCGCAGCAAATCAGCAGCTAAATATAGCCTCAATGATGCTGTGTATTTGAGGCTGATGTTCTGATATTTGAAAGTTACTAGAATACCATTATGGTGTATCAGCTAAGTTTTTTACATAAACACCTATAATAAACCAACATTTCTGTTATGGATTCCTGAAATTTGGTTATTTAAGAATTATGACCATATGACCAATATACATAAAAATGCTCCATGTAAGTCAAAAGCCAGGCCTCACCCTGCTCTGAATGCTACATTTGCAAAGTTACATCTACTTCCCCATCGAACTTTCATCAGATTGATCACACATGCCCAAAAATGAATCTGTTCTGTTGCCTTTGTTGCCAAGGTTGTTTACGTTGTTGACATTTTGAGCAAAGTACAAGAAAAATAAGTGAAATCCTAATACTTCTGTTTGTTGATGCAGCCTTCAGGGCCACCAGAAGTCTGTCGAGGGGCTCGTTGGGAGGAAGGTTTTAAAGAAACAGGAGCTAAAACGGCCAGTTTCAGACAGAGGCTGAACTGAGGAGCTGCATAAAGAGCCAGTTTAATATAAATAAGGAGTTTTTTAGAATTGTAAATCATGCAAAGATTTTCCAGTGGAGACCCAGAATAAAAATATAGACCTGGTAATATGGGTTATGTCTTATTTAAACACAGCGTTAGCATTTCCATATTAGAATCAACTTACATATGCAGATACTGATATGTTTGTGATACGCTACAATCTGTGGTTAATATTGTCCATTCCAGTGCATCACTCATTTAGCCTCTGACCACTTCTATTCATGTAGAAAGTGAGTAATGTTTCTTAATGGGATCTGATATGAGCTTGCAGGTGACACAGCTGCTGGGACAGCAACCCAGCTGGACAGACAAGATGTTTCTTATAAGGAATTAAGTGATCACTTAATTATTAATTATCCTGGTCCGCATTAGCCAGATGACTAGCCAATGATTTTCTAAATGTACAGTGTCAACAAAAACAGGTTATTGAGGTTATTTCACTATGCTGCATATTTCAAATCAATTTAAAGGCAGAGGAGTCTCTTTTTGCATGTGAAGGCAATGATGACCCATATAGCACCTGCAGACAGTCTAATTAGTTAGTGCGGCCTGCTCCAGCCTAAATGTTTCAATGCTTTTTCTGTTTTGCTGGTAATTAACTAATTATTCATTACCCTTCTGAGGACAAGAGCAGAGGAGTTGAGGAATCAACGCAAACATAAACAAGGTGGAAACATACAGCAGAGATCTCTTCTGAATGCATCTTTCAGCCTCTGTGTAGGGAACACAGTATTGTCCCTCCTCCATCCATCCATCCATCCATCCCGACAGCACTGAAAACACCGTGTACCTGTGTGGAGCCGGGGCTGGCTTTAACCCTGGTGCTGAGCTCATCCTCTGTGATCTGGCTGAGGTTGTGTCTGCTGTAGAGCAGGCGGAGAGGCACCGTGTCCTCCTTCCCGACGAACCTGCCCGCATCACGAAGAGCCTTCAAGCTCGACAAGGCGTCTCCTGCACAGAGAGGAAAACACCGATTTCATTACCCGCCTGTCCCTCTGTTCACCACAAACACCGCCATCTAGAACGTCGATCGGTCTTATTCCCTTTGATGATATGAACAGCAATAGGCTGCATGCATATTTTGTAGGTAAATCATGAAGTAGGCGAGGGTATGATCACAAATATAAACACAGGCCTATTTATTATGATTTAACTCTTTATTTCCGCGAAAACAATTAATGTTATATCTAAAATAGCATCAGTTACCAGTCCGGAAATTAGGGCTGCTCGGGTGACCGACGTGCATCAATCCATAGACGCACAAAAGGGAAATCCACCATCGCGGGCGCATCATCAGCATCTTCACCTTTCTCTCTCTCGATGGAAATTATAAAACAGTGCGGTATTCCAGGAGCAGGATCGCAGTGTCCTGCCTTCGCTAGGGGAGCTTGAAGTCGGGGTTGGTCGTCTGGTTAACGCAGTCCCTCTGGTGGGGGGCCATCGGGGTCCTTACGAGTCTGAACGCCAAGCGCGTCTGAGCGCACCGAGACCCCGCTGATCAGCAGCACGGAGGAGGCAGGGAGGAGAGAGAGAGAGAGAGAGAGAGAAAGAGGGAGGGAGACAGAGGGAGGGAGGGAGGGATGGAGGGGAGGAGAGGAGTGGGGACACCTCCTTAAAACACATCAATATCCAGCGGCTCACTGCAGAAACGCCTAATGCATAAATATGAGCAGCAGTGGAGACGGGATGGAGAAAAGCTGCGGGCCCGGCCGACTGGACCGACATCAAAGCCCGCCTCCTTCACGTCCCTCCATGTTAAATTACTGCAGGAACGCCTTCCCTGCCCAATTCTGCCTGTTATTATCATCATGACTCAGTCATATGTAAGGTCTCCAAAAAAACAACCTTCAGGATAACATGAAATTAGAAAATTATGTGTGGTAGTGTTATTTTTATATAACAATTGTTTATTCCCTTTTTAGGACTGTAACAATACCAGATTTATTCATTAAGTGCAGATGTGTTTCCAGTTTTGTCACATCAAAAAAGAAAATAACACCATGTGAACTGTTTATTGAGCTGTTTCATATCAACCTGAGTCCTCTCTTTCATATCTTTGACTAGACAATATTTTTCTTCTTGCGCAATTTGTTCCTTTTCCCATAAAACCTGTAAACTGTTGATAGCATCAACAAGATCTTCTGTGTTGCTGTTTATACAAGTCCAACATGGTGTGGACTTGCCTCAGAGCCACATGGCAAATCTTCCAGTTTGAATGAGTGGAAGATTAATTTTTTTACCAGACATAATGATTGTTTACACAAGGAGCTGATATGGCTCAGGGGCAAGAGTTCAACACAATCTGGCAAAATGTTACATAAAGTCTGAATATTATAGAGCTGGAAAACAACTGTAAAATGAGAGGAAATTAACCCCAGTTCATCTGTTTTTAAAAAGTTGATTTGTGGTCACTGGACAAATGTGAGTAAGAGTCACCAACATTTCTTACAAACTGGAGCATTTCTGGGTAGAGCTTTGATTTCCTCCTCTTGTCTGAATGGTTTTCCTTCTGGTGTTACGGTCTGAAAATCCTGTGATAGACTGAAGTAGGGCTGAACAATTTTGAAAATATCTCATTGTGATTATTTAGACTGATATTGTAATTGTAATATGATTCATGAGATTAGAGGGAATGATAATGTTTACATCTCATTCTCACTGAAAAACATATTAAAATGATTATGGTGTGATTTTTGAGGGCGTCTGTACCCAAAAAAGATGTTTTCTTAAGTCTGTAGAATATGATGTGTAGGTTACATCTCTGCAGCACATTTGATTTAAAATAGTATTTTGATTTTGAAATTGCAGTAGGCCATATTGCAATTTCGATAACATTTCAATTGTTCAGCCAGGGCCTGGAGACCTGTCCAGGAAGTGACGGCTCTCCAACCCCTGCCATCCAATGCAGGATAAGCAGTTAAACATCAGTAGGTGAATGGACAAACCAGTGCTTATTAAAATATAACATCTTTAGTGTGTGCATGGTTAGTTTATGGATAGGTAGGTTTAGTGTGTAAGGGGTATTTTCTCACAGTTTGTGTAGTATAATCATAAAGCCCAGTGGCTGCAGGTCATAATCAGTATGAGAAGAGTAAGAATGATGATAATTTTTGCACACATATTGCCTCAACCTTTTTATTTTCAGCATTGCTGTGCTTGTACCGTGGAACACGTTGCTGCCCGTGTCTTTTTCTTAATGGCAGTGGCACAGTCTCCCATTTGACCCAGTACATCCATTTGCGAGCAGTGGGGGAAAACAAGGGCACTATGTTAAATGCACCAAATGCAGGGGGAAGCTGAACTAATGCATCAGAAAAAGCACACGAAGGCAGGTCCTGAAAAGCACAGCACTTAGGAAGAATCCTAAAATGTCACAAATAATGTCAAGTACCACACATCCAACCTAGAGGTCACTCATATGAAAATACATCTGCGACCCACAGATATATTTTATAATACAAATACAATCAGTTTACCACGTCTGAGAAGATACAAGTCTGCCTTCAAGAAAATTAGCACTTTTTACATGCACTTTGATAAATTTAGTGTCAGTAACGTGTTCAACCCTGTAACATTTTTACTCATTTGTTGAAAACTATATTTGGATGGTATTGACAGATTGAGATCCAATAGATCAATACTCTATACCTGAAATTTAGTTATGTTGTGTTTTCTTCTGCGGAGCACTGTGGAAAAGCAGCATCATGTATGGGTGGGATTTTATCTTCATTCAAGAGTCTCAAAGAACATTTTCACATGAACCACAATGCATAAACTGCTGCATTTGGCTGAACTTACTGTGCATTTTCACACTCATTTCTACTACAATGAATGTACATCTCATGGAAACCTCATGAGGCACATTGATATGTCTTTTATTCTTGATAAATCAATACCTATCACAAAGAAAATAGGTAAAGAGAGGATAAGTTAAAAAAGGATTTTAAAGCTTTGAGAAGGCCAAGACTGACAGATGATTCCAAATTTTGAATGTTAATTTAATTTTATCAGCGGTATTATAGTTTTTAATAAATTTCCACTCTTTTTTGATGGTTCTTTGTGTTGCGTTTATAGTTGAAAATGCCAAATAAATGTTACATTTTGTCATTAAAATTTTAAGTGTGGAAAAAGTGCAAAATGTCAAAAGCATACATCTTATAGCCACTGTGATGATAACAATAATGTTGACATATATTTTATCTCTTTCAAGTTTTACATCTTGTTCTATGCTATAAAAAATGCTACAGCACGTAAGCAGCTGCCTTACATTTCAGATAAGCCAGTGTAGTTCATTCTGTTTAGGCTTGGTTAAAGGATTGGAAAGGCAATAATGGTCCAGTTTATCCCATCAGCTCCTTGTTAGTCAACAAATCCCAGAAATTCAACATCCATGTCATCACTTGACTGGAAAAGCTCCCGCAACGTCAGAAGGGAGTCATCACGAATGTCATTTGGCTTTTCATGTTCTTGACACATAACATGTGTGTCTAATTTCCGTCTTTTGCGTTTATAAACTCTCACCCTCCTCTGTATTTTTCTGACTGGGGAGCAGCTTTGTGTGGGAGGATTTCTTTCCACTTTGTCTGAGAGATTGTTTCCAGTCATTCTCTCGGGTGATATGTTTCCCTCCTGGACAGCCTCAAACAGTAAACAATCTTTGATCATATCAGATTGCTCTTGGTGATTCGTCGTATCATTAAGGCACCCTGAGGGTAATTCATTCTGTGCATTAATAGTATGTGAGGGTGAGGCTAAGCTGTTCATATCTGTGTAAGATATTTGGCCCTCCGGGTCAACCTGAGTGACTCTGGAGGGGAAAGAGGCAAGACCTTCACCTCTAGATGGAGCTGTTTCCATGTTTTGTTGAGGACTTTCAGCCTGCTCAGCTTTTTGAGTGAAAGAAGTCAATGAATTCTGTCTGCACAGTCGTTTACGTGCAAGAGATTTGTGCTTGGATCTGTCTGAGGAAGTAAAAACGTTCCTACTGTCACCATCTCTTTGAATCAGAGGAGCAGAACCAGGAAGTGAACTGATTTTTAAATTGTGTCCTGAATAAGATTCCCCACGTTGTCCGTCAACAGTTTGGTACTGTTCCTCTTTAATAGTCTCTGTGGTATCAAGATCTCCCCTGTGACTTGGCTCAGTTTTCCCACATGGTCCAGGAGCAATCAGAACACTGCATTTTGGTCTAATGGGAACGAAAAAAAATCTGTGATGAGTTGAGTGGAGCAGAAAGCTATAAAAAGTGATAACAGATGAAGATACATCAAAATCAACCTGGGTGTAGACACATTAGATTTAAATGCATTTATTTACTAATTATATGTTAGAGGTTTCAAAGGAATACAAAACAGACCTTGAAAAAAAAAATTACCTTTTAATTTTACTTTTGATGTGGATGAAGTTGCAGTGCATGGTGGAAACCAGTCTGTCCACCACAAAGTACTCCTCACTCTTGGAGAACGCCTTGTGACGGTCGCTCTGTAAATGCTGAACAGGAAAAAAAAAAGCTATTTTATTGACAATAACAGCTGTCCGGTGGAGGCCACAGAGCACACTATTTCCTCCACCACACAAGCTATATGGAAAAATATTCTCCCTTGTGTAAACTTCTGCCACACGTTAAACTGTTTACAGCAAATACATAAATAAAATCAGACAGCATTCACAACGAGCACCATACTCATGAGTAACTTTAAATAAGTTCCTATGGCATCAAGTTCACATTCAGCTTGAGTCAAACTAAAGAAACAGATACTGAGACAAACTTGGCAACTTTAATTTTGAATTGTGCTGGGATCAAAATTATTATTGTTTATAAAAGGACTAACTATTTAATATATCAGAAAGATCTGTATTTTTCGTGTTTAAAAAGACAATCTGAATCACAATAGGTGCTTTGCCATAAATTATTGTATTATAGTTATCGTATTTATAGTTTTCACATCAGCAAATATGGAGACTTACTGTTGTCAGGTTTTCGTATTTGATCATGCAGCACTCGCAGTAGCCGCCTCGTTTCTTGTTTTTGTTCCTTTTTGGGGCGTGTGCCCTCTCTTCACTGGCTGAGCCTTTCGCGCCTCTGTTACCCGAAGAAACCAGGCGGTCGAACAAATATATTTAAAAGCAAGATGAAAACAGTTTGTATTAAGATATATTTTCATTCAAGCTCGATGAACAGTTGACTCTTTGGCAGTTTTTCCAGCTCAAATTGTGCAGACAAGCACTATTTCAAACCCACAGAACTTTAAATTCTACTCAAAAGCCCCAGCTAAATGTGATAAGTGAACAGAGTGAAAATATGTGTAAGTTGTTATTTTCCCCAATGTGGAAAACTGAGGTTAGGTTTCACCAGAAGGTATGAAGTAAAAACAAGACAACACAATTAACTGAGAGCAAAATATCATGAACAGAACAACACTACTGAAAGACACAGATGCAGTGTCGTTTTTGTTTTGTTTAAAAAAAAAAATTGTTAGTTGAACTAATTTTGAAGCTCATTAAGAGGAAAGTTAGGTGGGATATTGCAGGAGTTAAAATGTTTTAGGTAGATTGTTAAGGTAGAAGAAGAGTTGTTGTTTTTTGTTTGTTTAAGCAGTCCTTGTTTATGTGTGACATACTGTACGATTTACATGTTAATTTAGATAAAAGCAAAGCAGAGTCTGTATACCTGTTTGCCCGCTGTCTGTTCCCTGGATTGTCTTTGTCCTCGAAACAGAAGGGACTGCAGGGAGGAACGGTCTTCAGGTTTAACTCAGGCATGTTTGGCATATTGAGGTAGATTGGACGGTAGTGTCTGAGGAGAGGGAAAGAAAGATCCATATTATAGTCTGTGCATGTAAATAATCTAAAGACAGTAAGTGGATGTGAGTCTCTTTTATACTGTCTCTTACCTGCTTGAATCTTCAACCTTGACAAATGGTTTAGTGATCCTGCCTCCTGCAAAAAAATAATAATAATCTAATTAATTTGTATTGATTTTGGGGGTATTTTTGCCTTTCTTGGATAGTGGACAGTGAAATGGCATAGAAGAGACAAAGGTCCCTGGCAAGAGTTGAACCAAGGACATTCAATTTATGTAGCATGTGCAGTAACCATTCCTCAAATCACATTTAAAAGTCTATTTGTAAAGCATCAAGAACAATAGGCAATATTTATGCCTGGAAAAAAAATGTAGTTACCGCAGCTCCTATACAGGAAATTTACCTTTGCATTTCTGAAAGCTTTGCTTTGCTGCTGGCTCAGTTTTGACCTGTAAAGAAGAGCAGAATAAGTACTAAAAACCACAATGTAATAATGATGAATCAATTATGTTTCAGATAATAATAGAAAAAAAATAAGATAAAAGATTTTTAAGTTGTGAACTTACATTTGTTTTGACAGCAGTGGTGACAGGAATCTGGCCGCTAATGGTCTTTTTTTTCTTCTGAACATATGCCATTACATCTGCAAGTGCCATACATGTTTTTTAAAACTAAGCCAAAACACAGTAACACACAGAACAAATTCACACAATGCAAATGATAGTTGATGTAACTTGAGAAAATGGAAACATACCATCTATGTAGAGGATTTTCACACCCCACTCCAAAGCATTTGACAGGATCTTGTTCATTTGTACCCTCTTCTAAAAACAAATAAATGTCTATCAGCACAGTAAAGTCTTCAAAGAATACCATTTAAATGTGAAGTGCCTTAGTAAACTCATTAGTGTTGACTGAACAAACCTGCTCTTTCACCACCCTCTCCACCAAAGACTTCCCCCGGCTTGTGACGAACTGTAAAGTAAAAACAACAGAAAATATAAAAAAGGACATTATTTCGTAAAACAACTGGCAAATAAGAATCACAATAACTGCGTGAACATTTAGGACATGAATAACCAGAAAAATGGTCAGAAAGGGAAAAGCATCAGCAAGAAGTGAGACAAATCTAAAAAGATAATCCACATTGTGTTTAATGAAACAATGAAAGTGAACTCACTGCATCTGTTTGGCCCTGGGACCGACTTTTCATGTTGTCTCCATGGCTCCCAGGTCGGTGAGGATTTGAGCGAGGGTGAGGTGAACTCTGTCCGGAGTCCGGGCTGGGGACTGGCGAGTCCTGCCTGAGGCACTGCACATATTTAGCTTCCCTCTTATTGGATACCAGATACTTTATTTCCTTGCTGAAGAACTTCTCAACAGTCTGAGTAACAGAGAAGAGAAACATTTGATAAGGTTCATTGGGAACAGTAGAATTGTGTATTTGCATGTTTTAGTTACAGAGACCTGTATGACAGTATGAGAGTGTAAAGTATGTTAACAGTGTCTTACAGGTCTGGATATACAACCTAAGTAAATTTTTGGTACTAAACCAAATGTGTCCATAGTAGTTTAGATATTAGTTTAGTTTTGAGTAATTTTTTTAGGGAAACAATTTCCAAATTATCTGGTTTCAGCTTCTCAAATGTCAAAATTCATAGGTATAACCTTTGATTGTTGTGTTGTGTGAATAAATCTGTCTCCACACTCAATGTCTCAATCATAGATTTTTTTTCTCACAAAAGAAATGAAAAATGTTAAGTTTCTGGAAAACAAAAAAATAACCAAATGCATTTTCGTCTCACCCCTCCGAGTTCTTTGATGTCTCTCTCCAATGTCTCTACTATCCTGTTTGATGGCAGGTCGAGGTAAAACACTTTCCCGGCAAAAGGTTTGACTTGAGCCGGATGGTGCACACGTACTGCTGCTGTCGCTTGGCTCAGTGTTGTCTTGTCGCCACCAGTGCCGCCTTTTCCTAAAAGGCAATCAATAAAGTCACAGGATGAGAACAAAAGATGATCAATTCAAGGGTTTCTTATCAACCACACATTAAACCATTTATTTTATTAACTGATTGATCAGCCTTTATCAAGTCAAATGTCAAACTTTAAATAGGTACAGCTCCTGCAATGCAAACAGTGGCTTGCTTTCATCAAACTGTTGTTTGAAATAAGAAACCTTCAAGACTTTATTAACTGATTCATTTTTACAGAGAAACTTTAACTTATTACACTTAAAATAACATATACTAAATGTTGTATTAGAGCTGCAATGATTAGTTGATTAATCAGTTAGTAAATCAACAGAAAACTAATACGGTATTGTCACGATACTTGTGTCATGATATAATATTATTGCAATTTTAAATATACTGCAATATGCTGTGATATATTGCAATTCATTACCTTTTTTCACCAGCAAATTATGTCCCCAAAGGAAAAAAAAACCATAACCCAGTTTCTATAATAAAAGATGGATACTTGGCGTCCGTGTATCGATACAATATTGTCATGCAAAATATCGTGATACTATGCTGTATCGATTTTTTCCCCGACCCCTACTAGTACACCACCATCATTCACTATTGCCTCAACAATAAAAATAAAGCATAACTATAACTTTCTTGACAATGTAAACAAAAACTGAAAATGTGTTAACTTCATAAATGTAGAATTTATAGCAGAGCTGTCGTATTGGATTGCACAAGTGTACCTAATAAAGTGGCCAGTGAGTGTATATGTATAAATAACATTAATCTTTAGTTTTTAATTTATCTTTTATCTTACTTTTTCTTCTAATTTTGAGCTGCTGAGTGAATTTCCTATATGTAGCGTATCCTTCTTCAACAAGAAAAGGCTTGGCAATAATCAGTTACAACACTGAAATAAATAATAAGATTACCTTGCCAGCTGGGTCTGTCGTGCTTTTGGATGCGTTTTGGCTTCATTTTATTCTCTTTCATTGAGAAAATAGTCTTTTCTTTGCCCTCCTATCCCGAGTCAACATACTCCAGGAAGTACTCGTCTGCCTGCTGTGTGTAAATAAACAGAGATTATTTACAATACAGCAGTTAGGAAGACAAACACTGAAACAAAAACAACAGTATTGATAGTAATAGTAATAATTTAACATTGATTAGCTGAGTGATGTAACTGTTATTTATTCGTTGGTTAAATGACGGTAACGTAACTTTTAAACTTACCGTTCATAGCTCTCTCGGTTAATTTAGATGCTTTGCTTCCGTTACTTTCCTTCGTAACTAACTTAACTGGCTCTACAATTGCATTCGCATGTTTTCTTACCAAATGCTGCCCACTGGTAGGAAAGTTTTTGAAACATTTAGTCCGATATGATGAAATGTAACTTCAGTATTTCTCGAGTCGTCTCTTTCCCGCTTTAAATACAATGGCGAAGAAAGTGTTTGTTGCCATGTTTGACACTTTCCGTCCACGCAATCGCTATATGTTTCAAAAGGTTCCCGGATTTCACCTATGGCATGTTTATCATCACATCCGTACATTAAGTTGTTGTAGTCTCTAACATACTCTCGTAGTAAATAATTGGCTCTATTGCTTTCCTCTTCATGCCACTGAGAATCTGAACAGTACAGCGGATTTACAAAAACGAAACCTGGCAACACCAGAAATACGTGAACGCCCCATTGTGTTTGAATGTGATGTTTCTCGGTTGATATAAAACATATATATAAATAAAAACACATTAAACATACGTAAACAAACTTTTTTTATTTAAAGAAATATTAAATGAATAAATATATACGTTTAATTATAGTTTTAATCCCATTTTTGGTGTAACTTAAAATTCAAATATTAGAATGTGCTGAAGTGAAATCGATATTACGTAAACCATACGTAATGAGCGTCATCATGTAGTCATCTGTGTACATCCATGAGGTGGATGAAGTATACACTGATAAGCTAGTTAGCTGACAGGCTGTAAGATAGGCTTAGTTTTCATTTTAGAGGCTGTCGGACAGCAGTGTCCACAGCCACACTGTCAGACTGACAAAACCGAGAGGGATGTTTGACTTCGCTGCTGCTGAGGAGCTTTAAACAGGTAAGTTAGGAAGTTACATAACACAGCTTCAGCTAGCTCCCTTCAAAGGGCACCTGGACACACAGGTATGTGACAACCTAATCCTTAATGTGAAAAGTAGCTTATTGTATATTGTAAATTAATAACTTAACCGTATCTATGAAAAGTAGCTTCTTGTATATTGTCAAATAATAACCTAATCGTATCTGTGAAAGGCAGCTTCTTGTGTACATAATAACTGAGTTAGCTGCTGTGTTCTGTGTTCAAAAAAGACAGTATGAGTGGCCAAAGTCGTCCTCCTCCAGCCGGTGATGACATTACTCCTTTCCAGCGGATGGCGGCGTCGTGCACAGGGGCCATCCTCACATCTCTGTTTGGTGAGATACAGACTTGAACATCTGCAATGTGTAGTTTTCTTTTTTTAAGTATAAACAAGTGTTTCTCGTGGTTTTTGCTCATACTAGACAGGCAGGTAAGGAGTGAATGAACATTTACTGAGCCACATAGAGGAAATTCACTCAACAGCTAAAACTTAGAATAAAACGTAAGATAAATAAGAAGATACATTAAAAACCAGAGAGTAACATTATTTATACATATATGGTTTTACTCTGGGTTTTATTGTTTACCTTTACCTGTTCAAGGATGGAAATGAGCTAGTAGCTAGATCTGGTACAAAACATCTTTTCTCTTTTTTTAGATTAATGTATTTTGTACATGGTCCCTGATATAAATACATTTAAAAAAATTAAAAAAAATAAATCATAATCAGCTTTATCGGCCAAATATGGCTAAGCAGGTTTTCTGGTGGCTCTCAGTTTGCTTATCCTCACGACAATTTTCAGAAAGACGCACATGGACAAGATAATTCAACATAAACATACAGATGGGTAACACATTAAAGGAAAAACTAGTACAGGTTTGAATACTTGACCCCTGCAGTGATGGCTCTGTTATGCTGTGGTTTGGGTCCTCTTGTCCCCAGAGGGAAGAGTCACTACAAATCAATACAAAGTTGTTCTGAGTGATCATCTTTATCCTCTGATGAAACATCCTGATGGGAGTGGTCTCTTCCAAGATGACAATGCCCCTATATATAGGGCACAAGGGGTCACTGATCAATCAGTTGCCAACTATTAAATTAATTAAAGCTGCAAGCAGCGATGACCGGGCCCAAGCTCCCTCGCCACGCCACTAATGAGCGAGACTTGGCGCAACGCATCTTCTTAGTCAAATGGAAACAAACAGCGCCAAAATCGCAAATTCGATTCAAAATGGCCGACTTCCTGTTGGAGTGAGGGTATGGGTCCAAGAGACTTCTTTGTGCGTCTTTAGAGATACATATATATACCAAATTTTGTTAATCTATGTCAATCTGGAGGGAGGGGCTCAATTTTCTTAATCTTCTACGGGGTGCATACCCCCATTTGGCCAGCAGTTCCTGTTAAATGGCGAAATGGCAAAATTCCTCACATCAGCACGAAGCAACCAAATCCCTAATCAGAAAGTTTTTGATAACTTTTAATCTCCAATGTCTGAAGATGTTTCTGAGTGAATTTGAAATTGGTCAGATAAAATCTCTAGGAGGAGTTCGTTCCAATACGAGGCGAGGAAATCGCCAAAATCACACATATTTTTCAAAATGGCCGACTTCCTGTTGGAGTGAGGGTATGGGTCCAAGAGACTTTTTTGTGCGTCTTTACATAATACATATTTGTACCGAATTTCGTTAATCTATGTCAATCTAAATTGAGGGGCTCAATTTTTTATTATTTTTCTAGGGGGTGCTATTGTATCCAGTAGGTGGCGCTATGGAGCTAACACAGTATTGATGCATACACGTGTTCAAGGCAGGACCCTCTACATGCATGATTAATTTGGTGTAGATCGGACGATGTCTGTAGGAGTTATAAAGACTTCCTGCTCTTTGGCGAAGGATCAAATGGCGAAGGAAATTGTCGGCACCACCACGCCCAAACCGAATCCCTAATCAGAAAGTTTTTGATAACTTTTCATCTCCAATGTCTCAAGATGTTTCTGAGTGAATTTGAAGTCGGTCGGATAAAATCCCTAGGACAAGTTCGTTAAAATACGAGGCGTGGAAAACGACAAAATCGCACATATTTTTCCAAAATGGCCGACTTCCTGTTGGAGTGAAGGTATGGGTCCAAGAGACTTTTTTTGTGCGTCTTTACATATGTGTACCAAATTTCGTTTATATATGTCAATCTGAGTTGAGGGGCTCAATTTTTTTAGATTTTCTAGGGTTCGCTTTTGTATCCAGTAGGTGGCGCTATGGAGCTAACACAATATTGATGCATACACGTGTTCAGGGCGGTACCCTCTACATGCGTGATTAATTTGGTGTAGATCGGACGATGTCTGTAGGAGTTATAAGGACTTCCTGCTTTTTGGCGAACGATCGAATGGCGAAGGAAATTGTCAGCGCCGCCACGCCCAAACCGAATCCCTAATCAGAAAGTTTTTGATAACTTTTCATCTCCAATGTCTCAAGATGTTTCTGAGTGAATTTGAAGTTGGAAAACGCCAAAATCGCACATATTTTTCAAAATGGCCGACTTCCTGTTGGAGTGACGTCATGGGCCCCATAGACTTTTTTGTGCGCCTGGACATGATACATATATATTCCAAATTTCGTTCATGTACGTCAATCTGTCACATTTTTATATTTTCGTTAGGCGGCGCCATTGAGCCATTTTGCGATGGCCATTTTGGCAAACCATAAAATATCAAATTTTTCGCCGGGTCTGATGCTCGTGCACATTTTCGTGAGTTTTGGGGCACGTTTAGGCTGTCAAAAAAGCGTTTGTTTTCTATAATAATAATCTCTACGATTACAATAGGGCCTTCGCACTGTAGTGCTTGGGCCCTAATAAGCAACTATTGACAGATGATTGACAGATTAATTGCTAATTAAAATGTCATTAGTTTCAGTTTAAATAAATTGAGATGAGTAAGCCATTAAGACAATTGTCAGTTATTTTCTGCTTATCCACTTCATTTTCTTTAGCACTATAAACTGCAGTGAATGTTTCTTTTTATTTTCTGTCAAGTACATGATAATATCACAGGGTTTTCATAGTGTACTGAAATACAGGAAACACCTTTTTTTTTATATGTTGATTTGCTTTAGAAAATGGTTGATAATATTGTGAAGTATATGTGATTTGTTGCAAATAGGTAAAACTCCTCCTTTAATGCAAAACTCATGTACCATTTCAAGTGAGCTGGTGTAGTGCACTAACAGTCTATACTCATGTACAATAATCAGTTTATTATACACACAATGAAGTTCCATTTTGAATTGACAGTTGTTACATTTGCATATACTGTAGTAAAACCATAGTGAAACTGTCAGACTTGAGGGTCTCATGGATTTTTTGATTTTTTTCAGTCACACCTTTGGATGTTGTGAAGATCAGACTGCAAGCACAGAAAAATCCCTTCCCCAAAGGTAAAATGGTTATGAATATGACTTTCACATGTCTAATAGTTTGTTTCTTATGGTGTAATTATGTCATGTGTTTTTTTCAATGTTCAGGGAAATGTTTTGTCTACTGTAATGGACTTATGGACCACATTTGTGTGTGTGAAAATGGCAACTCCAAGGCGTGGTACAAAGCCCCCGGTCACTTCAATGGCACACTGGTAAACATCTCACATTTGTAGTCTACAGCAATAATAACATATAAAGAGATAAAAGATAGTAACTAATCCCAGTCATAAGCTGTACTGCCAACTGTGATAGAAAATCAATGATTACCAAATGTCAAACATTCTTACACTGAGCCCTCTGCATCTCTGCAGGATGCCTTCGTAAAGATAGTACGCAATGAAGGACTCAAGGCATTATGGAGCGGTCTACCTCCAACTCTGTGAGTGCAAAGTCTTCTGTGTCTCTTTTATTCCCTCCTCATGATTTATTTTGCCTACTCTTCTCTTAGAATTGTGTTTTTTAATCATGTGTGGTCAGCCAACAGTCATCCAGGAGTTGTTAGGCCTGTAGCTGATGCACTCATTACGGGCGCTTTCCTTTGAAGTTGTACCAATTAGTGGCCAGCCATCAAAGGTTTCCTTTAAGGCTGATTTCCAACGACTGACTTAAGTTCAGTGTTAGTTATATAAATCTTCTTTATTAAATAATGTTGACAGTAAATATACTGATGGGTTTTTTTGTGGTTGACTTTGCTTTCCTGGAAATTATTTATTATTTATTTAATTTATACATATAATATACATATATATTTATTTCACTTTAATCTGTGCAATAAGAATATCACCTCTGGTATATTACCACTCAATACCAATATTACTCTTGTAAATAATGTAAATCATGTCATTTTTTTAATTATTATTTGTATTATATATTTATTTTCTATTATTGTTCTTATTGTTTTTGTACTTATTATTTATTGTTCTTTATTCTTTTTCTTATTGCTGCTCATCTATTCTATATTACTGTCCACTTGCTGCTGTAATAATGCAAATTTCCCCATTGTGGGACTAATAAAATAATATCTTATCTTATTTATGGTTATTTCCATATGTTCTGTATGTACAATCTCCAGTGTGATGGCAGTCCCAGCCACAGTAATCTACTTCACGTGTTATGACCAGCTCTGTACAGCACTAAGGGTCAAGATGGGCAACCACGCAGAGAAGGCTCCCCTTCTGGCAGGAGCAATCGCTAGAGGTGAGCTGACTGCTGTCCTATCACTGAACCAGGACAGACTGTGAATCATTAGTGCGTATGTTTTACTGTATAATTCTTTATCGAATAGATAATGTCTGTTTAACAATATTTTACACGGCGAAAAGACATCTTTTGAGTCATTTGTATCACAGTTGAAGTAAGTTTTAGGATGGTTAATGTATAGCAATATTTTAATAATGCTGGTGGTATAATTTCCAGATTAATTTCTAAAGGTTTGCTTTTTGCCCTACAGCCCCGGGTGTCTGTAATTTAATTCCTTGCTAGATTTAATTTTGAAAACACACTCTGAGACATTGTGACCCTGTCTTCCTTCAACTTTCCTTTTAATAACCGCCTGTTAACAGTTATTAAAATCGTTTTTTTTTTTTAAAAGCACAGATGCAGAGGATGACCACAATTTTGTTAAAATGAATTCAGAGAGACATGCAGCACAATTTTTAAAACTGAAAAACACAGTGACAATGGAGCTTTTGCCTGGTGTGTTGCTACTGCCTGGTGTCTTTTCACAGTGTTTTTCTGTCCAGCACAAAGCATAAGATCTTTGTGTGTTTTAACTTATTCTGTCTGTTTTATTTGTTCTGGTTGTGTCAGTGGGTGCAGCAACAGTGATCAGTCCTCTAGAGCTGATCCGCACTAAGCTGCAGTCTGAGAAACTGTCGTACAGGGAGCTGACTAACTGCATCCGTTCAGCAGTGGAGACAGAAGGCTGGCAGTCTCTGTGGCGAGCTTTAGGGCCCACACTCCTCCGAGACGTGCCCTTCTCAGCCATGTACTGGTACAACTACGAGAAGAGCAAGAGCTGGCTGTGTGAACGGTATAAAACCAGAGAGCCCACACTGCCCATCTTCTTCATATCCGGAGCGATGTCCGGCACTGTGAGTGTCACATTAATCCTCTGAAACTGCATTCAGCTTTTCAGCCTACAGACGAGGATAGTGATTCCTCCGTGCATGAGGACAGAAATGTCTCAAATGATCAGAAATGATCATTTTTTGGTGTATAAATACAATTTTTATCATAAATTTTAATGTAATGGTGTAAATTATCATGTGTGATTGCACAAGTAAAACTAGAAACTTACCATTATTTTCCAGTGTTAAACTCCTGAAAGATCGCCTCCAGGCTTTTTTCATTTTTCCTTTATTTGAGAGTTTATAGTGAGACAGGAAGCAATGGAATAGAGAGGGGATGAGACATGCAACAAGGCCTTAACCATTAGACCACCAGGGTGCCCCCAGACATTTTAAGATATACAAATACTCTGCTTGCAGGAATAATTTGTTTCTGATATGTTTTTTCCACAAAAACTGCAAACCCTAGATGACAAATCCTGAATCTATGACTGCAAGTTAAATGCAGTTTAACTGCTTGACAAAAGATAACTCCTATTTCACATTTTCAGTGTTTGTGCACAGTAAGCATCAAACATCCACACCAAACTCAAAAATCAAAATATTTGAGTATTATTGGCTCATCAACCAGTTTCGTCACTTAAAATTGTCTTAGGTACCTTAAACTGAGATTTAAGGTGATCACAGAGAATGAATTTGAAAACAGCCTTTTCATGTCAAACTCTTCAGTGACGTTCAAACCAAGTGAAATAATAATAAACAGAACACATTTTTGAGTGGAATGAGACTTTAATATCTCTGCATAATACTGTTTTTTGGACCCTTTTTTGTTTATGATCTTTCACACCTGTTTTGTAGGAGCAATGTTTAATTCTTCTGTACACAAATGATAAACAAATGATATGTTAGCTTTAATCTATTATTTGTTAAGTCATATTCCCTTTTATTTCAGATTGCGTCCATTGTAACTTTACCTTTTGATGTTGTCAAAACCAGAAGGCAGGTGGAGATTGGAGAGCTACAAGCACAGAATTGTAATTATGGGACTTAATTGTTTTTCGTTTAGTAAACATTTCCAAAGATTTAAGCTGTTAAAAATGGAGAAAGTTGGTCTATTTATGTTGACTGGTGTCCTTGTCCTGTCAGTGACGAGTAAGGTCTCCTCCTCCACCTTCGGTGTGATGAGCAGGATTGTTGCAGAGCATGGCGTCAGTGGATTGTTTGCAGGTAGATGCTTCGTAGTTTCACCCACAAAGCTTTTCTGAGTCAAAGTTTCAATTACCTAAATGACCTATAACGTCTCCTCTATTGTCTCTCTGCCAGGTTTCCTTCCTCGGGTTATCAAAGTGGCCCCGGCCTGTGCCGTCATGATAAGCTCTTATGAGTTCGGGAAGGCCTTTTTCCGCAAACACAACCAGGAGAGGATACACAGGCCGCTGCAGACCAGTAACACCTGATAGACTTCCAAACTAAAAACACCACTCCTGCAAGACGTTACCTGGGAGGAAAACACTAATGTTACTAAATTAAAAACAGAAGCAGAAATGGAAGTGGGACGAAAAACTGACCCAATTCAGCATTTCAAGATATTTTAAAGACTGAAATTTATATGAAATGGTTTTATTATAGTATTTATAATTGAATATTCCTTGCTTTTATTTCACCGCAACTGATCCAGTGTGCACAACTGAAAACAAATATTCACCTCAATCAGTGATCAAATCCCATTATTTTATATGCATTTCACAGCCAGCAGATGGCAGCCACACTTTTGTTAATAATATGTGACTTTCAGGATTCCCAGATGTGGTTGTCCCACTGGAATCATGTGCACTGTGCCTGAAGTTCTTACATTAGAGATGTAAGATTAGAGTTTATTCCTCTGTGTGTGTGTGTATCCACCTGCTGTTCAGGGGATCTCCATGTTTTGCACTTCCACACTAAAGCTGTGATTATGTGTGTGACAAATGTGAAAATGTTCAAAATATACTAATTATTCTTTCCAATGAATCATTTTTTTCATTAACTTGTATTACCTGTTGATAGTGGACAAAACACATAAATGTCAAACGGTGTTTTCGGAAGTGGAGTTTATTCAAAATGAAGGATAAAAAGGCAAACAAATCCAATAAAACATCTGTTGTATGTCTGTGCAAATGACTGCTGGAACAAGCTAAAAGGCAAATAGTAAAGTTCTCATGAGTTCAGTGTTGAGGTACGCGGCTAGTCACCAATAACACAAATCACACTATACTGATAGTATGCAAATGCTCTCATTTCACATTTTGCACATCTGTTCACCTGAACACAATGCCAGCTGCAGGATATTCATTACTAAAGCCTTTCACAGATTATTCAGAGTTTCTGGAATTATCTATTTGTTGTAACTAGCAACTGAAATACAGCATTTAGATAATTAAAGGGACTTTAAGAAACAATAGTGTCTGTTTGATACAGCTAAAATGAGCGGTAAATATTAATCATAGAGGGCCTTACCTGAGAACAGAATAACAATACTGCATTAAGCACAATGCTGGCAACATAACACTGGACACTTTGATGGCATTGTAATCTGACAAGTGTAACCTCATGAATCAAAGAAATGAATCAATTTAAAAAAACAATTAGAAGAAACAGTGGCAGCATTAAGACATTAAAGGAACAATTATCTGTGACATTCAAGAGACCCAACACTGACCCAGGCTCTCAGTATTTTGTGTTTCTCCTAAACTGATCTGATCTACAGTCAGTGATTCTCGACATGCTATATTCTGCTGTAAAATCATTATCGCTGTCTGTCAATAGTGTAAAAGTGATACAGTAATTCCTACATCAACTTTCTATTTCTTTTAATGCATTTCCAGGAAAGAAAAATAAGATGCTCCAGAGATAAAACACCAAGAAACAAATCAAAAGCATACTGTATCTATGAAGTTACAGCTTTTACAAGAGTGTTTCAACTGAACAGTATATTGTTAGGATATGACGTGGTCTGTTGGAGCTGATCTGGGTTTTAACACAATTCAAAGAACATGATACACCAGATTCTCAGCTTGACGTCCATCTGATAAAAGCCCTGGGCTCCAAACACAGAATATAAATCTCTACAAACAGCAAATTAATATCACCTACACTGAGAGGGTTCCTGGATTGTCTGGCCCATGTCAGTGATGTGTCATCCAGCTGTTGGTTTCCTTATGAAGGGGTGATGCCTGGACTGCTGATCTCTGTGGCGGGACTGGCCAAACACTCACTGGACTTCAGGCTGGCCAGAGACTTGTAGCTAGTGACTGAGGTCAGGGAGCCACACAGACCTCTGAGAGATGGAGTTTCCTCTTTACCTGAAAGACATGACACACAGGGTCAATACTCAAGTTTGTGGTGGACTGCAGTGCTTAGGAGGAGATGTACCTTGGCGGGGCCAGTGTGTGCCGGCTGTTCTGGCCTCCAGACTCAGTGTGTTTGACCGCTCCAGGGAAGTCTGTGAGAGGCTCATGTCTGCAGACAGCTGCTCCAGACTCTGGAAACTCTTACTGCTAAGAGAGATCACACATGTTGAAATGATTAGTCACTTTACAGAAACTGTAACTAAACTATAAATAGATAAAATAATCAATTTGAGTCAATATCTACATACTCCTCCCACTGTGCAGTGTTCTTCTGATACAGCAGTGTGTCCAAGGCGACGGCGTTGGCATCCAGCGCATCAGGAGACGGCCACTGATTGGTCAGATGGGCTGTCAACTCCTGTCTGGACCGCAAATCATTGTTCTTCAGCACTGTCCTGGAGATATGAGTGGCTGAAGTTAACTAAATAAGTAACTAAAATAAATATTTTTTTAAAAGGACGGGAGTCATTCAATGCATTAAAATGTTATTTTTTCAATATCAGCACAAATGCAGTCAGTTTAGGCACAAATAACATAAAAGGGATTGAAACAAGTAGTCAAATCTGTTTTTATTTTTATAGACCAATATCACAAATCACAAATGTCCCTGAGGGTGCTGTACAATCTGTACAGCATAGGGGGAACAATTGAAAAAAACGCAGGAGGGATCCCTATTCCGGGGAAGGCAAACATGTAATAGATGTTTGTATAGAATGAACCAGATAGCAAAATGACAAAAATACAGAATGGAAAATCCTCCAAAAGGTAAAATTAAACAGAAGATATTATTGACGAACGTTTGATTATAACAGATATAATGGTGTCTGCACATACAGTTGCCCTACAAGTAGCAAAATACTGATTTGTACACATAGTAGTTTGTCCTTCAGTAAGTATCGAGAAGATTATTTTTCAAATATAACTTGTTTCACTCAGTACAATAATGTCCCAGTCACAATTATTAAAGGATTTTTATCGAAAAATGTTTGTGTTTCTGTAAAAATTAAAATATCAATCAATATCAGAGTTTTTGAACTCCTAAATACTGTCATCTGTCATTGTTCATTTTTAATTAATCTAATTCAACGCTTTAATCATGCTTTTTTTTACTATCATCACTATTCTACCAAGATGTTTTTCTCTCTAAATATTCCCAGACTCACACTGTCATTCTTGCAGTTTCTCTGACCATATTGAAAATCACAGCATCTCACTCTGCTTGTCTCAGCACCCCATGTTGCATGTCACAGTCATTTTCACTCTATTGGCATTTGAAAACATCCAAACCACTGACTCATCCCACTGGGTTGAGACCACAGCTTCATTTCCAGAAATCATGACATGAATCCACCATTGCAGTCCACTATGAATTACTGATCAAACAGAGAAAAGAGTTTCTCACTCATTAGAATTTTATTGGAAAGATGCAACGCTGATGCAGCGTTTCCTGTTAGCTAAAAGAGTCGCTGACTGCGATAGATTCGACGACACACAGCTAAAGCACCTGCAACCTTGCAGGCCTCTCACTGTGTCCTGAATGTCAAACTCACAGCTGGATCTGCTGCACAGCACACTCCACCTAATCGTCAGCGACCCCACATGCACTCACCAGCAAACACAAAAACACACAGAAAGAAGAGTAAACTCACAGTTGGTCCTGAAGCTCCAGGATGATGTACTCAAGCTGTCCTTTCTCCACTGTGTGGGAGAGGTGTGTGTCTGCTAGGCTCTGCTGAAGAGCTTTGTTATGAGACACAGCTTCCGACAGCTGGGCTTCACGGAGACGGACCAGCTCCTCCAGGTAACCCTGAGACAAACAAACACACACATGTGCACATGCACACACACACACACACACACACACACACACACACACACAAACATAGGCAAGCATACTCTGTTTTTCACTTGTTTGTTTGAAGCTGTGAAGGCACTGCTTCATGAATACACGTCCCATTTCCTTTGTTTTCACTTAAAGTAAATGAAATAACCAGAGAGCAGGGAGCGTCGCAGAGGAAAGCAACATTATGGAGGTTTGAATACAATAAAAATAATAACATCAAGCTTTTAAAAATTATCCCTCACAGGACTTTCCTCCTGGCCTATCAGTATTCAAGCCTAATTACCACAAACACCAAGGAAAATGTCACACTAGCATACATTACGCTCCATTTTTTAATCCAAAAGTCTCAGTCACATTACACACACACACACACACACACAGAGGTGTTACCTTCTGCTCCAGTGCCACGCGATACTTCTGCTCAAAGCGTTTGCACTTGGTTACTAAGTTGCTCTGCTCGGTAAAGATGGAAGCAGCGGTAGCCACTTTGTCAGGGGTGCTGCTCTCACTGCCACTGCTCCCCAGAGTCCTCATCTCCTCCTCATCACTGCTGATGCTGTCTGCACTGCACAGGGAACAACAACATGCCTCATGTAAGCACAAGTCCTGCACAGTACACTGATGACTATTAAGGAGTATGTGATGGGAATGATTTGACTTAATTTACCTCTGAGTGAACTTCAGGTAAGGCGTGTAGTCGATCACAGAGGGGCAACTGCCGTCCACACCTTCTCCTTTCAGACAGAAGCTAAAGAGACGAAAGGACGGAGAATCAAAGCAATATGACTGTAGGAGATACAAGAAATGACTTGTAACAGCATGGTCAGATAATGGTTTAATCTCTCTGGAGCACAATTTTATCACAGAATGTCCAATTATATATAAAAAGTCTGTATTTATGATGTGAACCAAACTTCCAATTGTGCTAAACACAATAATTGTTTTAAAACTTATTTCCAATCTTCTATGAGAAGAAATATCAGGTTTTGTGGAAGCTGTCAGATGTGTTTGGTTAGGCCTTAATTTGCAATATTCAGCAAACATTCAGTGTCTTTGAGTTATCACTGAGGACCAATGTTTGTCTTTGCTAAAACTATTTGATTTAGTATGTGTTGTTTTTTTAAGTTTTCTTTCCTGCCCGGTCACAAACATTCAGCAACGTTTGCAGCTTATATACAGTATCTGCAGTTTGCACAGCAGCAACCCTCCAGCCTCTTTTGTCTCTTCTGCATTTACCTTGTAGTGCTTTAAAAACTCGTAAAAAATGGTCATCGATGGCCCGCTATGCTATAATTTATGTTGCTGCCTGACTTGCTGATGCATCTGTCGCAAACACTGCAAAATTACACTCACCGATACTTTATTAGGAACGCCTGCACAATCTAATGCTGTCTCATACAACAGCTCTGCCATAAATTCTACTTTTACAAAGCTTATACATTTTCAGTTTCTCCTGATATTGTCATAAAGGTGTAATTCTACTTCATGTTTATTATTGAAGTCGCAGTGGATAGTGGTGATGTACTGTGGTGCATTATATTGATTACATAAGCGTAGTATTTTGTCCATCCGATTAACATACATAACACAGGAAAACTGAATTAGCCAAGAGGGACAATGGACCAACACCCCAATCAAAATTGACTAAAACACACTTGTATACTTAACATAGTGATACAACTAATATTGCTTATGTACTTACTTCTTATTTATTGTTCTTTACTCTTTTTATGGATGCTTTTTTTTACTATCCACTTGCTGCTGGGACACTGGAAATTTCCCCATTGTGGGACTAATAAAGGATTATCTTATCTTATCTTATCTTATCTAATGCTGTTTGTCCAAATTAAATTGCTTAAAAGTGTCAACAGTTTCTCTGAAAATATCAAGAAAAACTCAACATTGTAAACTTCATTTACTGAAATAGTCTATTGTATTGTATTTATTGTATTTTGGTCCATTTATCCAAAAGTGTATCTCACACAGAAAGCTACACACTGACAGAGCAACAGGAAGAGAAAGAAGGACTGAGGAAGAACAGGATTAGTACCTGAAGTCGATGGTGTTGAGTCCAATGAGCGTGTCCGCCAACAGCCCCGCCTCCTCTCCCAGCATGATCGCTCCGTCCTCATAAAACCTCCTACGGTCAACACACGTACAAACATTAATACCATTTATTAAACTCCCACTCCTCTGGTCAAATGACTGGAAGAAAAAAAGAAAAAGCAGAGCAGCTCTGAGGTGTGAAAAATCTAAATTAACCTGCAGCAATCTGACTCTGGAGAAAGACGTTTTTACTTTTTTGCTATTTGCTTTCATAGAATGTATATATCTGTGTTGAGAAGGGAAACTGTGAAGACCTGTTGGTTTTAAAGTCCCTCAGTGCAGATGAGATGTAGTCTGACAGTCTTTTCTCCATCAAAACCACACAGATCCATGCCCTGCCCTGCGGAGAGAGAAGCAAAATAATCTGTCAGTAGCAGCTTCTATTGTCAAAACAGACAAGCAATGACTCTGCATACAAGATAGTAATCAGCTGCAAAGTGGTAATAAAGTACATAAAGGCCTTGATCAAATGGCTGTTGATGGCATGTCGTGTAGAAACCGTGTAAATCCTGTCCCGCTATTTTTATCCCTTTACTGGAATTAAAAGTTCATAAAGTAATTTGTATGCTTAGCAGGCAGGTCTCATGACTGAAAATCACAGAACATGTGTCAAATAGCCAAAAGGCTTGTTTCTTACTTTTACAGATCCCTAAAAAACTAGAAAGGTTGTGAATGTGAGTCTTGTTCTCACCTACAGCCTGAATGCAAAGCAGTGCTGGCTCCAGTTGTTTGCTCTTTGATCCACAGAGTAAAGCCGAGTCACATTTTCTGCGTGTGTGCGTGCGTGCGTGCGTGCGTGCGGGCGGGCGGGCGGGCGGGCGGGCGTGTGCATGTGTGTGTGTGTGCACTCTTAAGATTTTTTTGACTGAGTCTCCTTTGTTCTTTTCTGAGTGGATATTGCAAAGTAGGCTAAAATCACAAACGCCTGATTCTGCATTAGGTGTGTGCTGTAGGTCAGGATAACAGATATTGCTTCATATTATATTTATCAAATTACAAACATTTTTAAAAATTAAATACACTGTTTGAAGTTTCATGTTCTTGTCCTCCCTGCTGCTCCACGTAATTCAATCTGACACACTTCTAAGCCGAAATGCAGAGATACTTTCATCTTCACCTTAGCTCTCGATGATCGCACGTTCTCCATGCTCTCGATGCTTCGGATACAATTATGAGGGACTTTACTGCAGGCTACCTTTATATAATCCCAGAAATTCCGAGGACTCTCATAGCCAAACCAAGTTGTGTGACCTGAGGGGAGACAAGACAGAAACAGATTAATATGAACATGAATCTGTATTTATTTTGCTCTGAATTTTAAGGATGCACAAACCAACCTTGCACTTGTCATACAAAATGTCAGTGGAGATGAGATAATTGTTGTTAGGAAGGATTTACAATGACATTGAAACGAAATAAAACGATATAAATTGCACTTGAATTATTTTTCAAGGGTTCAATTAGTGTTAGTGTGTAATTCATGTCCATATTTTACACCAGTATAAAATGACAATCGCAATAAACCCAAACGTATAATTCACACTGATAAGTTGGTACATTTTCACATTGAAATCTTGCCTATTGAGGCCTCCTAATGGGCCAGGAATAAAGGACATGCATAACACGATGTCCCCTGCTCATTTCCAGCTACGGACCATTATCACATATCATCCATGTCTTTCTCTCTCCCTCAATGTTTCCTGTCACTCTCTACTATCAACGATAGCCAGAGAAAATCTTGCTTTCTGCAGATTTAAAACTGTATATGTTTAGGTGAAGTTTGGCTTCATGTGTTTTACATGTATGCATGTGGATAAGAGGTAGGGTTATTTGTGTGTTTTTACCTTTGAGTCGATGGCTGAGGATGTGCTCCAGGATGGAGACAAAGTTCGTGAACTCTGGAGATGAGTCATCTATTGTGTCAAAACAGGAGCGGTCCAGCAAAGTCTTCACTGAAAATCTAAATACAAAAAAAAAAAAAAAGATTTCAAAACTCTGGTATTAAAATCAGTTACTGGACACGATGCTTAAATGTGAGCAATCAATGCTGTTTTTGACATATCAATCTACTTCTCTGTATGAACCCAGACTGAATGATGGTGCAATCAGGCTGTCAGTGATGCTTATTCTTACTGTTAATGTACATACAAACAAACAAGAATCATCATTGTAATTTATGTAAAAAAAAAAAATGATGTGACGTTAATTTCCTTATTCGGAACTTTTCATTTCTGTCATTAATTAAACTGCATAGAAAATAAACACATCTGGCCTCCAACATTGTAATGAGGCTTTGATTAATCGTCTGGGATGAAACCAGCAATAATGCTCAGCCCACTATGTCAGTTATTGCGCACCAGCCGAGTCTCCCTAATTTAGTTTCAACTAATTAGACAGGAAGGAGAGTTAATGGACAAGGCTACGCTGCTGCAGATTCTACCAAACTGTGTGTAGACCTTTACGTCAACTAAATAATCTCTTTCTCTCTCTCGTTGCTTAGCAGCCATGTGCGCTTCCTGTGAAAACAGGCAAAAACTCAATACATTTCTGATTATTTCCACAGTTAAGGGCAGGGTGTCTAATCACATATTACATACATTAACTTTCAGACACTTGGGCCCTGCTCTTGCACAGACATTTCAAAAGGGCCATTTTCCTTACTGTAAAGTATACTGTGCTTATCCTCCCAGTTATTCCATCTCTCCATCATTCACACAGTAGAAATCTAGGTACGCCAAGTTGGTGAGAAAACTGATCCTGAAATAAATGCATTTTCTACATTCAGCTGCATAAGTAATGACTGCCAGCTCAAAGTTTAAGAACACCTGCAGCAGTCAATGCACTACATATTGTATCTTAAAAATCATATCATTGGAAAGTGTGGATATCTTTTTTGAGATTCTTTGATAAACCATCCACACAGGTACAGGCGTAAACACTCAAAATGATCATGTTTCGGCCCTTGACACACACTTGGATACAGTGTACATCAATCACAATCATGATTTTATGTTTTTAACTGAAACTTAGTTAGACCAAGAAAAGAGTGCAGCTGTTCTGATGAAGTCAACCCATCCTGGCATCAGTTTTATTATTTCCACCTCCTTTCTTATTTCATAAGAAAGGAGGTGGATTTGCCATTTAGTTTAATGATTCCCTCCAATTCAAGCAGATATGGAAATTTAGCTTCTTTTGAATATGTGGTTCAATTCCTCTTCTCCAACTATATTCGTAATTATCTAAAGGCCACCTAAATAATGTGCTACCTTTCTGATCACTTTGCTGAACTAATGTCTGTAATCTGTATTGACTTTGTGTATTGTTGGTGATTTAATCATCCATGTTGACAACCCTCGGGACAAAGGCACTAAAAAACTGTGTTGTGTTGTTGATAACAATGGACTGACTCATCCTGTGACGCAGCCCACACACACAACAAAAGGCACACTCTGGACTTAATCATCTCCAAGGGTCTGAACATTTCCAAGGTTGTGGTGATCACCCTACTGCTGTCTTGATATTCTGCTTACAGGCCTTTTCAAAAATGTTTCACATTGCAAGTCCACATATCTTTAACAAATTGTCTCTTCTCTCAGGTTTTTTCTCTCAGGTTTTTTCAATATCTGAACAACTGCTTGCAGCTAAATAACTGTCGTGCTGTGTTCCAGTCAACCAATTATTCCTGTGTTTTCTTTGAGAGTGCTATATCTGTACACCCAAATGTTCAAACAGAACAGTACATCACTGAAAACACCAGTGAAACATTTATTCAGGCTTTCTCTTCCACAGCTCTGAGACAGCTCTTGTTAAGGTCTTCAGTGACATCCACATTAAGACAGACAGTGGCAGAATTTCAGTCTTAGTATTACTGGATCTCGGTGCTGCATTTGACAGCTGAACACAACATACTACTAGACCAACTGGAAACTGTTTGGGACTTTGTGGCACAATACTAAACTGGTTTGAATGCTAGATACTTAAGAATGATTAAAAGTCAGCGCTCAGCTTCAATTGATAATGTTAAAAATCAAAAACCAAGCCAGAAATCTTGGTGCAGTCATGGACTCAGACCTGAATTTGAACAGAAAGACAATTACAAAGTCAGTCTACTATTACAAAGTCAGTCTACTATCACCTGAAGAATACATCAAGGATTAAAGGACTTATGTCTCAGCAAGATTTGGAAAAAACTCTTCAATGCATTTATCTTCAGTAGACTCAACTACTCTAACATTGTCTTTACAGGTCTCCCTAAGAAATCGATCGGACAGCTGCAGCTGATTCAGAACGCTGCTGTTCAAGTCCTCAATAAGACCAGGAAGATGGATCATTTCACTCCATTTGTCAGATCTTTACAATGGCTCCCTGTCAAATAACTGAATTTAAAATACTGCTATTGGTTTATGAAGCACTGAATGGTCTAGGGCCAAATATATTTCTAATCTTCTGCTACATAATGAACTATCCAGACGGGTCATCTGGGACAGGTTGTTTTAACACTATATGCATACCATGTTGTACATTCTTCTATAAAGCAGAGCAAGTTTAACATAAACCAAGTGACAGCAGAGGTGTCAGCAGGGGTGGGAATGATACTGTTTTATGTACATTTTTGTAAAATGTAAAATCCAATATAAAGAGCTATGAAGGACAAATCATATCGTGAAGATGATGTTTCAAACAGTTTAATCTGCCCACTGCATCTACATTAAGGATCTGAGAGCCTGCTCTTTAACGGGACACAGCAACAGTACTGTCTACCCACACAGGTGTTTTCACTTACGCTGCATTAAAATGAACCTGTTTTAGTTGTGTTTCCGACATGAGTGTACACAATATTGGCATTCAAGTGGCTTGAAGTCGTGAGAACCTTGTTGCTAGGCGACTGACAACAATAATCAACATCAGCTACGTAGGTTCCTTTTTTAACTAAAGATTTGCTTTATACATTCCAACATCAAAAGTTACTAACTTTCACAGACTCATGATGTGACAACTCATTAACTATTTAAACACCAAAACAAATGGTTACTACTACAAACATGTCACAGTGGGAAAAGCACAGGTGTTGATAATAAAATCAGGGGCCTGTTATTGTGCCATGCTGTCTCACAGTCACACTGTCATGGCTGAGAACTGAGCCATTGTTAATGTCATTAGTAACACCGGTGCCTTTCCTGCTAGGATTTCTGCTATGAAAAAAGGACTACTGTGTAGATGTGTGTGGACTCTGCACATTTAGTATTCCCCTGAAATGTCAACAATTCATTCAGAAAATCATGTGCTTGGATCATTAACATTACAAAGCCTCTTAGAAAGCAATGCTTCATCATACAGTGACATCACATGTAGACCCTCCGTAGGGTTTGATTGTCTCAACAGAACCACCAGAGTAGCTCTGCCCAGTGTCAACGTGAGAAGAGGTCTAATCAGACAGAATACGTGACAGCACCTGTGTGGGTGTGCAGGGTACTTAAATGCAAAGAGTAATTGAAAACTCAGCAAGCAATCAGCAGCAAACGCAAATGTCAGCAGTCAGTATTTCTGAGTGCTGTGACTCAAACTATAAAAACATACATTGAAAACGGTAAATCAACACAATCAGTTGTAAGGTTCACGCTGTCTCAAGCTTGCATAACAGAAGGCTGACTGCACCAGACATGCAGGAAAAGCTGAATGAGTTTCAGCAGAGAAGAAGAGGGAGTGATGTCTTGTGCAACAGCTCGGAGGCATTTATCAAGACATCGAAACGAGTTACAAAGCTTAGTTTGACCTAAAAACATGACCTGGACCTTCTACAGAAGAAATGTTGTGGACTTACAATTTTTAGTTTTCTAGATAATTCACTAAGATATTCATACATTTCACAGTTAACTGCATCTTCCACTGTATTATTAATTTAAGTACTTGCAACCAGAATGATGCTGTTAATATATCTATGAGTGATAGTATAAACAACACACATGGAGTCCAAACACTGAAACCAGCAGGCTGATGATGAAATGTGACAGTTTTAATTTGTGTCTGCACAGCTGCTGCAGCATTTACTGTGGACAGTGAAATTACTTTTCTTGATTTCTTTTTGCCTATAGGATCTCATCTAAAGCAAGACAATTCACACTTTAGTACTCCATGATATAACTGCAACCATAGCAAAAGGAGAGCAGCAGGAGAGTGAGATGAACAACTACTGCCAATTGTGGCTCAACTTCCCTCTCACACTCACTTCCAGCAGTGATCTAAACGTCACTTTTTCTGTAAAGCATTAAACAAGAAGCAAGAAGCAGCCTGCCAGCGGGTCCATGCTGTGCAGATAAATATTGTTAAAGCCTGCTGAACTTTCATGTCTAGTGTACATAGTCAACTTTCCACAGATACAAAATACTACTGAATTTTAAGGAAATGTGTATAAAATCATGTGCAAAATATCCAAAATACTTCAGCCATAAAAAAACCCATTTCTTCCAATGAGGAGCTGGAATAAACTGATACATAACATACATGATAAGATTATTAGCATTATTGCTAACTTTTTTTGCTGAGTAATTTTTTCCCTCGAAAATTATAAAGTGTCCCATATAATTTCTAAGAGCCCAATATGAGATATTAAAAATAAATATATTAATTATCTTGTTTTGCCCAATCAATAGTCAAAAAGATTAAGTTTACTATCATATATGATAAACAAAAGCATCAAATCTTCACACTTTATGAAGCTGGAACCAGCAAATGTTTGGCATTTTTTCCATGAAAACTGACTAAAATAATTAACTGATTATCCCAATAGTTAAAATTTGGAAATAAAATGATTTTGACAACACTGAAACACTAAAATGGAAACAAATGGGGAAACTGTATGTAAGCAGTTAATACTCTCCCTGTAATTTGTTCAGTCTTTCCTTCATTCCTTTAACTTACTGTGATATTTTATCTCCATTCATTTTGTGAGTTTGCCATCACTCTTCTTCTGACTCTTTTCCCTCCTCCGCTTGTGCCCATCAGTGAGTTGCTGGCTTGTAGCGGAGGCAGAAAGGACCAGCCAGGTCAGCGGGGAGCACCTGTGCCTAATTACTCTCCCTTTACATGTATTTGAAATCAGCACAGTCACACCTGAGCATCCTGAAGCGTGAAAAATCCGTTTTTTTTTTCTTTTCTAACCTGCTGGACTTGTCCCTGAAAAGGCTGAGCAGAGCAAAAACAGGAGCAGGCGGTGCATTATTAATTTGCTCTCTGAACTGTCAACGCTTTTTGGTGCCAAAATGAGACTATACACATCTGTATCTTTTTTTTCTGACCCTCCTCCTGCTCTTTTCATCTTAAACGCACCACAGGGACTGACAGTCAGTAAGTGACATCTGCCAACAGCACTGAGAGGACCACAAATCAATACTCAGAGCAGAGTGCTTTTTACTTCAACTGATCCAGCATCCATGCATCCATGCATCCATCCATGCATCCATCCATCCTCCCTTATCAATCATGAATGCATTGATGATTAAAATGAGCAAACCAAGGTCATATCCTTGGCATTGTTTCTATACATGTTTACTGCATATTCTACAAAAACAACATAATGTGTTCTAGACTCAGCACCTTCATATTTGAGTTTGAGGCAAAAACATTAAAACAAAACTTGAATTATATTCCTTTTAGAGGCTAAACATTCTTTAGTCCATCAAATTTACCGATATTATAATTTCAGTTACGTTAATACAAAAATTTGACAACAATATAATAAACAGAACATTATACAAACTATTTTTTGGGGACATTTCTTAGGCGGTGGAGTTGTGATGGAAGAATTTAAACTCATGGTCCTTGGCATTTCTAAAATCCTGTCCATAATCCTACATTGAACTGAAGGTTATTAAAACTGAAATGTGACTGCGTGAATGATTAATGGAGAATGTGGTGGCTGGTGATGGTGCTCATGAATGTGTGTGTGTGTGTGTGTGTGAGTGAGGGATAGATGGTAAGGATGGTCAAAATACACATGATAGAGGTGTTTGCCTGCGGTAAATAATGCAACTCATCCAACAAACACAGAGCGACTTTGTTGCTTTGGATTGCATGTAAACTTAATTATTCTCAATTAAGGAGGGAGGTAGCTCCCATTAAAGCTACCCTTAAACAAATCCGCCTCTGAAATTATGAATCAACACATCTGCCATCGGAAATTAAGCAGGAGACGCTGTTCCATCCTTCCTGTCACACAGACAGAGTGAGGAATTCCCACCTGCACACCGTCAGCAGGTTCCTCCTCTCCACCGCTGAGCTCCTGCCTGCTGCCCGCCTGCGGATGAGATGCAGCCCGGCGCCGACCGACGCCATCCCCGCGGCTTGTATCCGAGCCTGCGGCCGGAGGCGGTGTGCAGTCCCCCCCTGCTCCGCCGCTCCCTCTGCACCAGGGCAAGACCGGCTGGCTCCGTCACCTCTGAGTATCACACGCCGCTCAATTGAAGGAGGGGTCTGACAGAAACGATGTCGATTCAGCCTCAATGACAGAGAGACACTGAACCTCCGGTCACCACGTTCACAATAAGAGCAGCAGCCTCTTCATCAAATGTTGTTATTGATTAGGCTACTATACATCTCATTAAAACCATAACCAGTGTATTTCATTTAGATTAAGAAGTCGACTATAATAATTACTCTTCGGTCAGTTGTTTTTATGTGATGCATGTTTATCATAAAGACACACTGTGGCCTCATTAAGACTGAAATCATCACCTCAATTAAAACTTAACATGATATTAAACTAATTGTCACCTGTTCAAAAACAGTTATTCCTTATATTATTTAAAATGACTGTGAGAGGACATGGAAAGGTGGTGACTAAAACATGACTTTCGGCTAAAAATAACACTTTCACACAGGTGTTCATGTTATTTGCTTTAAAATGAGTCTAATGTCGTTAATATCCTGATTACATGGTGTGATGTCATTTAAACAGCGTTAATAGCCGTTCCTAGTTCATATTAAGAAGACTACGACTTTTTTTAGGAAATTGTAACTTGTAGGGATTTGTAGTTCATTTGTTTGTTTTGTTAAATATACGTGTAGTCACTGCTTATTTTATCATCATTACCTATTTCTTGAAGTATGGAGAACACCTAGCAGCATCATTTACACCTTCATATAGGTAAATAACACTTGATATGTATAAAACAGTTGATTAAATGAGTAAAAGGTCGTTTTAAATCTTTCCTTTTCATGTGTGTCTTTTCTGTAGTGTTGCGTTAACGTAACTCATTACTTCTGTAATTTTAAAAATCCTCACTCCCTGCTTATTCATAGTAGTAGCCTAGATGTTTTGGCTTTACACGTCCAAATCTCGCTTTCCCCACGCTGTGTCGTCCTTTCATCCAGTTTTTCCACTGAACACTGAGTTTAAATGTATTAATGTGCGCTGAAGTTAACCCACTGCTCTTATGTTGGAGGTGAGCTCGTCCAGCCGGTAGTGTGAGGTTGTGAATGAGGCGAGTTTGGTGTTGTTGACACAGGATCCAGAGAGAGAAGCAAGATGATGACGGTATGAGAGCTTAAATAAAGGTGTGAATAGCTGCCCATCATTCATCCACATGCAGAGGATCTCCCGTGTGAATGGTTTGTCTGTTAGTGGCTCAGGTGAAAGACAAAAAGCTGATTCCCCTCAAAATTGATACCAAAAAAAGATTCATTAATTGTTTTAAGTTTACATATAAAAACACGTATAGGCAGACATGTTAAAAGCCCAATCATTGTTTATCATATGAATAACTGGTGTTTTTACAAGTTATTTAGGGGTTTTAGTTATAGATAGGAAATATCCTTAGTTGAGAAAAATATTATGAATTTAAACCTTTAACAAGATCAGATTCAAACATCTACTATTTTTCTCTGCACAAAAAGAGCTGCACAATAATTACAAGTGTGAAAATGTTAAAATGTTACAGCTCTTTTTCCTTTTTCCTCTCCTTTCCATTTACGCACATCATATATTGTCATTTTAAATCAGCTATTTAAATAACTGAAGCTAACTAAGCCTTGTTGAAGGATAAGAGCGACATCCAGTGGCCTCAGTGGGATCAGCAGTCTGGTTTCTTACGTCATATTTATGCATGCAGCTTCCTGCATGTTATCGTCACCTCTTCCACTAATAAGGAGTGAGTTGTGATGAAGGAGGAGGAGTGAAATTACTACTGATGATTTAGGAGTGGCAATGTGCAATGAGAAAAACAACAATACACTGTGGAGTAATCCAGTACACAATTCCTTTAATAATATTTAGCTGTGAAACAATTATTATTGCTGTTACTATGGGAAGTAGATTTTTTTTCTTACCAACAGGTGTGCTTTTATACAGCTTTTGGAAATACATACATATTCTCCCTTCTTAACGTTTTTCCTGTCTTTTTCCCCATTATCTTGCACAGGGTTACATCTGGTTTGATCATCCATAGCCTAATTGTTCAGTCAGTTTTTGCACTGCAGCCACCAAATTTCATGTGCTACCTCATATGCCTCTATCTAAAGATCTCGGACCTGGAGGTTGCACTTTTTGCGGGGCGGGGGGTCTCTGGGATTTAAGTCTAAAATCTCACCTCGGCCATCAACATAGTCAGAGCCAGCTCATGAATTACCAACCAGGCCTCCCCCAAAAGTGTCAAAGGGGTCAATGTGTGTTTATTGTGGGGGTTTTTTGGTAATATGAATAATTGTATTAATAAAATATAAAATCAGCTATGGCAGTTCCCCCATTATTACTTAATTGTGTCTTTAAAATGGACTCTGCATAAAAATCTAGGGGGATAGGTTATCAATGGGGGGCAGTGTCACTGAGGCTGTTTCATGATCCATTTTTTAAGTGTTTCTAATATTTCTGCTCCTCCACACAGGCTATGTAAATGAGGCGGACACTGAACCACAGAGGTGTTGATTAAATCTGACAGTAAGACCCCCAGGGATTGTTTTGGATCATTTGAATAATTGTGAATTAGTTATAAAATATGCCATGTTTTGAAAATATATCCAGGTGTCAAAGTGGACTCATGGGGTCCCAAAACAGGTTAATGTGAGCATGTTTGTGAGGCTATTTTGTTGTGTTACATTAGCTGTAATGTCTTTCTAATTTTTCTGCTCCTCCACACAGGCAATGTAGATGAGGTGGACATAATATTCAGTATAACATAGTGAAACACAGCATCACAAACAACAAAACATAAAACTGAATCAAAACAAAAACATTTCAAATACGGTAGTTTATTTCAGGGCTATTATATTGCACGTTTTCTGTTTTTTTGGTATGAAGATTAATTGTGTTCTGAGGTGAAAATCGATCTAATTCTGAGGTTTGAAAGCAACACAAAGATATTGGAAAAACCCTCCAGAAAGACTTTACTTGCCTTCTTTTTTTGCCATATCATTTTTCAGAACAGCAGCACTTTGCAGTCATGTGTTGTGATAAATCAACTGCATGTGTGCAATTAGTTTCAGACATCTGTGCAGCAAGCTCGTCTGACACAAACTGAGACACGTATGAAACCACAGACAGACAAACCACAGGAGTGACATTTCCAATGAGATAGTTTGCAACATTAACCACTCTCTCGAAAGGAAACACATGACACAGTTGTAAATATAATGACCTTTATCAAGTTCACTCACTTATGACTGGGTTGTTTATGAAGATGAGATGTATGACTCTCTTCTGCGTTGGTTGGACCTGCTATAAAAACAAATGAGAGGGATCAAAAGCTGCCTTCAAACAAGGTTTGTTTTTTAGGTTTTTTTATCAGTTAATGTCAGTGGAAAATTACTTAGAATTGGAAAAGATGACAGAAAAAGGTAATTTTGGTAGTTTTTAAAATATGAGGGCATATGTGAAATTTCTGTCTTTATGTCACTTTATCAATGAGTCACACGACATGAGAGGTCAACAAGAGATGGATATCTTGTGATTGTAAAAGCAACTTCCTTCATCACATGTTCACTAGATATCGGTGTCCTCTGTGTGGTTGAAGTTGCAGCATAGATTAATTAGACACGTGAAACTGACGAAGCCCAACTTTAGCCCAGATTGAGGAAACTTTACGACCGCATGTATTGCAGTTATATGATGATTTGATACCACACACAGACACACATGACTCAGCAGTAACTGTTCATTGTTAAAAACTGTGCTCTTCTATTTGTTGCTTTTTCCTCTTACCCTTTGTCCTTTCAAATATTAGATTTTTCCAAGATGTCTCATTATTTTGGTCTTTCACTGTGTCTGTAGTTGGTCAGTGGTGGAGAGACTACTGAGGTGAAGTTGTTTTAACCACATTACAGTCTTCAGTTACAGTATTCATTTTGTGACTTTTCTCTAATCTTTGGTTTATATTTAGTGAAATATTTGGTGATTATTACAAATATTTAATGAAACTATCTGAAAACTTTAGGGGGGAAATCACTCTTTGATGGAGCTCCTTCTAAACTCGTATGAAAGAAAACGTTAGGACCACTGGTTTAAATATTAACAGTGCATTATTTTTTATGTAATTCTTATCTGATTCTTATCTAATCTGACTATTTCAATCTAGTGTCAGGTAGAAAGTATAGAAATGTAACGGACTAATTCTGGCAAGAACTGGAAATTGTCAAGTTAAGTACCTCAAAGTTGTACAGCACGCTTTCCTCGCACTTTAATTTCCACCACTGGTCTGCAAGTCCAACTCAAGACCACTGTCTCACCTGAGCCACCTACATACTACATCTCTCTCCTTTAACATGGATCCACCCTGGATCATCTTTTTCATCGTCATCATCACCTCACACCTCCATTCAATGCTTTCTTTACCAATTTCCACATGCTGCTGTTTGTTTTGGAAGAGTTTATTTCAAATACTTAGATAGTTGTATGTTTGATTGTTGCTGTCTCATTCTCTGAGCTAATTGGTCACAATATTTGCTGATGTAAAGTAAAGTAAACATTACTGATGATATTCCTCGACCCAAACTGCCAGTCGGCCAGCTTTCATTTCCTGTTACAATCTCAATTTGCCTGAAGAGTTGTAACCAATAAGAACAGGTCGAACCTGTTGTTGACTACACCAGAAAAAATATTTACTCTATCAACAAGTTAGGGAAAGTCTGTGACGTTTATGCAAATATGAAATAAGTTTGTCAAACATCCTGAATTTCTTAAAGTTTGAATTTTTGAGGGAAAAAGGCGGCTTTTTTCTGAAGCTCGAAAGTCATCACTGCAATAGTCTTAAATGTAAAAATGATGATTACATGAAAGACTCCATTGTGGTAGTTGTATATCCCACTCACTGTGGGCCAGGCCAAGATTGGTCCTGAGAAATAATAACAGTAGTGGTAGATTTATATATACAATCTTATATATACTTTATAGAATAGGCTATACTTTTGTAACAGAGTAGGCCGAAGTCAGCCACTGAAGGAGCTGAACAACATTTTTAGATATTTGAAATGTGTTTTCTTGGTGATATAAGCTTGGTTTGAGAACTGCTACTTTGCATTGACGATGGACTTTAGGGAGTAAATCACCTGTAACCACACCCAACAATGATGTCATTGGGGTCCTGGAGTACACCCAGGTACACACGACGTCAGTAAGGACAAATTTACTATAAATAGAACATACATACATTACACAGCTTGCAAAACTATACGTAAAAAGTACCTACACAGTAATATAAAAATACTTCATTACAAGCAAAAGTCCTGCATGAAAAAAATCTACTTAAGCACAAAAGTATTACCAGCAAAATGTACTAAATGTATTGAAAAAGAAGTACTTGTTTCATCCCTCTGACTGATATGTTATTATATACTGTATGACATTATTATATTATTAATACTGATGCATCGAGGGGTTAGCAGCATTTAACTGTTCTTATATTTATACTATACAGTCAGCTAGTACAGTGTAGTCCAGTGCAGTGTAGTCCAGTGGTTCCAAACCTAGGGGTTGGGCCCCATCAAAGGCTCACCAGGAAATCTGAGGGGTCGTGAGATAACTAATGGGAGAGGAAAGAAGAAAAAAACAAAGTGTGTATGTAGTTAGTTTTGTAACTGTTCTTCCACTGCAGTTCAACAGGGAACCACAAAGAGGGAATTTGATGCTAAAAAAAATACAGTAAATGTGGCAGATATCCACTTGATGGGACTAACTCAGACTGCTGAAGCCTCATATAAGCTTCACGTCAACTTTTAAATGTGTTTTGGCCCCCAGTCACTTACAGGTGATCTTTTAACAGCCAGTATGAACAGGAGGAATCATTACAGTGAGGAAAACTTCTTTCACCCTTCATTTGTACACCTGACTGTTGTCTTAAATCCTCAACTAAAATATATTCGTCAATATTTCTGTAATTAACAGGCGAAGAGAGTAACCACCTGTAAGGAAATGTCGGTCCCGCCCCTGCCAGCTGTTGACAGACAGTGAGCTGGTCAATGATTTGCAAAGAGAGCAAAAATAAACAGGAGATTATCGAACTGACAGCCAGGATCAAAAACACCACAATAGACCACCGATAGCTGCTTACATCAAATTCACAGTTAATTTCTGTGTGGTCGGAGAGAGGAGAGGGTCACTGCTCTCGTTACCAGCCAAGGTTCCTTTTGCAAGAGTATTGCAGCAGTGTAAAGCCACGTGAGAAGGGAGGAGAGGACGAGAGAGGAGGAGAGGGGAGGGGAGGGGAGGGGAGAGGGAGGACTGAGACAGTTCTGGGTGCAGGCGTGTGAGTGTGTGTATGTATGTGATCACTACCTCTGTTAAGAATAGACCAGAGGACTAACACGGGTCTGGCGGAATAGCAGCTGACAAAGCTTTACCCAGGTTTTATTTATTTTATTCTTTCAGTTTCATTCTTTCAATGTTATTCTTTATTCTGATTGGCGCCGCTTTAAATGATCAATTATCCGCATAATGAGCAGTGATCTTCAGGCTGCTGTTTCATGATTTGATTAGGTTTGTATTTCAGAGAGGTTCATCTCTTCTTCCTCTTCTTCTGACAGGACCCAACCATGGAAGGGAAGGAAGAGATGGAAATGCTGGCTGATGCCAAACCCCATGAAAATGGGCGAATACGGTAAACAGACTTTACATTCTGTCTTCCTCTAATCAAGTTCAGTGGGTTTGCGTGATTATTTCAAAACCTCACTTATCCTCCTGACTTTATATTAGACCTCATCTTTTTTCTTCTTCTTCTTTTTCTTTTTTTTTCTCCTTTTATATCCGACTCATCCAGTGAGACCAAGGCAGAGGATGACAAAAAGGATGAAGAGAAGAAGAAAGATAAACTGGAAAAGATACCTCTGGTTGGCGTCTTTGCTCTGGTGAGTTTATTCATCCCACTGTGATCTGTCTCTGTCACTTAATGTAATTATTATGCTTTAGAAACGGTTAAAGAACAGCTCCACAATTGTTCAAGTGTTTCTAGAAACAACAGTCAGGTGTCCATATAAACACTGAAAGATGTTTTCCTCACTGTACTCATTGCTCCTGTTCATACTGATAACTAAAAGATCCCCTTCAAATGTATTTTCATAGTAAGTGATGGGGGCCAAAATCCACAATGTGTCCACACAGTCATTTAGTGTTAAACACATTCAAAGTGTATCTGAAGCTAATATGAGGCTTCAGTAGTCTGAGATAGTCATATCAAGGGGATATCTGCCACATTTACAGTTTAAAAAAAAATCAAAATCAAATTCCCTCTTCATGTTTCCTTGGACAGTGTTTCCCTGTTGAGCTATGATGCAGGTGGTACAGTAACAAAAAGAACCGTTGGCACTAAAAACACTAGATAAGCAACAATAAGTCAGTTAGACAATTAGTTGACAACTATAAAATGAATCAGCAATTGTTTGATAATTGATCATTTTGAGACATTTTTAAGAAAATGTCTAATTCTGTCTAATTCCAGCTTCCTAAATGTGAATATTATTTGGTTTCTTTAGTTGTTAATGACAGTAAACTGATTATCTTTGACCGTGGACTGTTGGTTGGGATAAAACAAAATGTTTTAAGGTCGAGTCTTGGACTTTGGGAAACAGTAATGTTGAATTAGCCTCAGATTAACTTTTAAATACATTTTAACACAGATGGAGGCTTGTGGATTTTGTCCCGCATCACCTACATTATAAGTCCATTATGAAGGGATCTTCTAATGGCCAGCAAAACTGGGAGGAATGATTACAGCAAGAAAAGCCTATTTTAATATTCATTTGAGCACCTGTTTTAAACACTTTAAAAATTGTGAATCCGTCTTTTAATGTACATTCTTTAAATTTGTCAAATTCTTTGTAATTCTTTGTTTGTGTTGCTACAAAATATTGATCAAATTACCACCATAGTGCACCTGGAGACTATAAAATTATAAAACACTGAAATATTAACTCCTCACCTGTGTGTGTGTGTGTGTGTGTGTGTGTGTGTGTGTGTGTGTGTGTGTGTGTGTGTGTGTGTGTGTGTGTGTGTGTGTGTGTGTGTGTGTGTGTGTGTGTGTGTGCGCAACAAGGAAAGAAAACAGGAAACGTGTTATTGAAGTGTTTTTGAAATTAGAAAGAGATTAACAGACTGATGTTGATGGTGCTATTAGACTGTGAGTGGTGTGATCATACATGTGTAACAGGCCAGGTGTTTGTGTGTCTAGATTTGTGTGTGTGTTTAAAGTGAGAGGGGAAGCACAGAGGGGAGGATGGGAGTGCGGCACATCCTCCTGTTGTTTGAGTGTACTCCGGTAGTCCCCTACTGGGAGAATATAATAGCTGCTTTGTGCAGTTTGAAGTTTTTTTTCCATCCTGGAGAAATTTATGTAACTAACAAGTGATCAAGAGCATCCACAAGACATAGATACTAATTTCTGCTTTCTATCTTCTCTCGACACGCTCCCTTTTTTTTTTTTTTTACATGATTGCAGTTCAGGTTTGCAGAAGCCTCGGACATTGTGTTGATCATCTTGGGGACAGTGATGGCGGCGGTCCACGGGGCGGTGCTTCCTCTCATGTGTATAGTGTTTGGGGACATGACAGACAGCTTTATACATAATGGCCAAGCAAACAATAACACGTCATACGAAAGTGAGTTTTCAGTTACAGGCATGCACACCTAACATAAATAATTAAGAACAATGTAACACCTTGTGACAATGTTTCTTGTTATTTTCTTTTCTTCAGAGCTCACCAAAATCTATATAAACAGCACCTTAGAAGAGGATATGACAGGGTATGACTTTATATTATTCGTTTAAAAAGATTAAGCATTGTTGTTCTCAAATATTCGATTTTCAGGAACTAAGAAATACAACTTTAGAATCTAACATACTTTTCTTCAAGCATAAAAAATTAAAGTTTTTTTAAGCCATAAGTACCTCTTCTCTCTTCTTCATCGCAGCTTTGCCATCTACTACTCCATCATGGGGTTTGTCGTGTTGGTGGCGGCCTACATGCAGGTTTCCTTCTGGGCTCTGGCAGCCGGGCGGCAGGTCAAACGCATCCGCAAGTTGTTTTTCCATCGTATCATGCAGCAGGACATCAGCTGGTTCGATGTCACTGAGACAGGAGAGCTCAACACACGTCTCACAGAGTATGTAACATATAGATCAGACACTGTAATACTGAGGTTTAGATGATGCTTCTGTTGCTCAACTAATCAATTAAGCAACTAAATCATTTTAAAGTACCTTTGCATCTCTGACAGAAAGTTTTTAGGATGTTCAAAGTGCATCCAAATATCACAGTAATTTTTTTATATTTGCATGAGCAGTGATGTCTATAAGATCCAAGAGGGAATTGGAGACAAGGTGGGGATGCTGATCCAGGCCTTCTCCACCTTCATCACATCCTTTATCATTGGCTTCATCAAAGGCTGGAAACTCACTCTTGTAATCCTGGCCGTCAGCCCCGCGTTGGGGCTTTCAGCTGCAATTTTCGGCAAAGTAAGCTTCTCTTTTAAAATCTGCCTTTTTCTCGTTATCTATATTTTTTCCTATGTTTATCATGTGGACACAACACCCTGCAGGTAGTCTTACTACCAACATGATCTTCTCCTTTAATAAACAGGTGCTGACCAACTTCACCGCTAAAGAGCAGACTGCATATGCCAAAGCTGGTGCCGTGGCAGAAGAGGTGCTTTCTGCCATCAGGACAGTGTTTGCCTTCAGTGGTCAGGACAGAGAGATCAAGAGGTGTGTACAGTATGCTCTCAAATAATAACTGCATTTTGATGCTGTGCAAAACATCTGTGCAGGATAAATCAATATAAAATGATCAAAGTCCCTGCGAAAGCTGTAATGGGATAAAACCTTTTTAAATAATTGGATGAACAAAACAAAACATTTTTCTATGCTAAAGGGCCCTGTTGTCTTAATTTCAGTTAAAATATATTTACCAATATAGCTTCTGGACTCTTTGCTGTCCTTTGAATCAGTGCTTATTTCTGTGTCTGTTTTGTGTGTGTGCTGCACCACAGATATAATAAGAACTTGGAAGATGCAAAGAACATGGGAATAAAGAAGGCCATTTCTGCCAATATTGCCATGGGCTTCACCTTCCTGATGATCTACATGTCCTATGCTCTGGCTTTCTGGTATGGCAGTACACTTATCCTGAGTAAGGAGTACACCATTGGATCTGTACTCACCGTGAGTAGTGACATTATGACTGAAACTCTTGACATTAGGGAGACCTTCAACAAGAAGTTTGATAGAGCTTAGAGTGATGTACGTGTTTGTCTTAAGGTGTTTTTCGTCGTGCTTATTGGAGCATTCACAATGGGACAGACCTCTCCCAACATCCAGTCCTTTGCCAGCGCCCGGGGAGCTGCATATAAAGTCTACAACATCATTGATCATGTAAGGAATGCAACATTTTCTCCTTAGAGCACACATGTCAAAAGAAAACACCACAGATTTTCTTTGCTACTGGACAGTTGTCAGTTTCTATCACTGAACACGCACCACTGTGCTCTGGCACTCCAGGAAGCCACTTTGATGCAGCCGACAACCTGGAGTCAGTAATGAGATGTTGGAATTTGCTCTAATTGGAGCACCTGCTGTTTGAATGAAGAAACTGCAGGTCATCTGGTTGATATCGCACAGCTGCCGTTCTCTACATTTCCTGAATGTTTTGTGAATTTAACAAATTTACCAAAAGATTCAAACTTTACGGGTGTGAGATTATGCATACAGCACCACAAACTGCACACACTCCTGTCACATATACAGAGACATCAGTGGAATTTAAAATAATCCATATAGTTTCAGAAATGCAGCATGACCAGTTTATTCTAGTGAATCCCACACTGGGTCTATTCATAGTATAGTCTATTACTATTCTGAGACGAGGGCCTGTGTTTAGTTTACAGTGTGCCTGTTAGTCTTTCACTATGACAACACACTTGAATGAGTTTATCAAGCACAGATACAGGATACTGCTTTCTAGAAACTACTGACGAGTAGCACGCTTGTTTGCACGTGAACACAAATTAGCATAAGCACAACCTCAAGCAAAACTGAAAAAGTGTGAAATCTCCTGTCAGGGTTTCTTTGGTTGTGCCACGCTCCAGGCTTTAAAGGAAAAGGAAACTGTGTATTCATAGTCATGACTCCTAAACTTTAGCGACCTCTTCCATTAGACTTAAGATCTGTGGGCACCTTTTAAAAAGCAACTAAAGACCCACCAGTTTAGACTAGCATATTTATTTTTTCCCCCTCTATTTCATTTCTGATTTTTATATTGAATCTTTCTTTTTTGCACTTAAAAAATGAAAGATTATTATATGAGTTGTATACAAGGGCACTCACATATTACTTAAACACACTTTTACTCAGCAAACCTGAATTCAAATTAAAAAACACTTGTGCTGTAGGCTAGGAAACTAAAAGCTTATATAAAGACCTTACCTGAAAACTCAAGACAAGACAAACAGAATTACAAATTACATTACAAGTGTGAAGTGGGAAGTGGGAAGTTATCAGTTTCATGTTTTTTAAAAGTAAACAACGATATCTTTCTGTAAAGATATTTTTCAGTCTTTTGCCTTTATTTAACTGTCAGAGTAGACAGAAAGGAAACATGGGATAAGACATGCAACAAAGGTCCTCTAATCGGGAGTCAAGCGGTGGACGTTGTGGTTATATGATATGCGCCTTAATCATTCGGCCCTCTCCTCATCTTTTTCGATTGTGAAGCATCTAGAAAAGCGCTGTACAAATAAACTTTACTCTCTAGTCTGAAATACTGAAGGGTGAGGACTCCAAGAGGGACATTGAGAGAGAGAGAGAGAGAGAGAGAGAGAGAGAGAGAGAGAGAGAGAGAGAGAGAGAGAGAGAGAGAGAAAGAGAGAGAGAGAGAGGGAGAGGGAGAGGGAGAGAGAGAGAGAGAGAGAGAGAGAGAGAGAGAGAGTGTGTGTTTGTGTGAACGCACAAAGAGAGAAGCAGTGGAAACTTAGACCTGTATAAATAATAAATATTAGCCTTGTTAAATACGCTAACCCTAACCTGCAGGGCTAACAGTCTTCCTCCTATTGTCTGTTTGAGGTAATGATAAGAATCAGGTTTTTTATCCCACTGTAGCCAAACAACAAACAAGAACTGAGCTACGTTTTTAGAAGTTAAGTGAAATATTGTTAACTTTTTCTCAACAGGATCCGGTCATCGACAGCTATTCAGATACTGGCTTCAAGCCTGACTCAATCACTGGAAACATTGAGTTCAAGAACATCCACTTCAGCTATCCCTCAAGGCCCGATGTCAAAGTATGTTCCCCACTGACACTGTATGCTGTTCTCTGACAAACTTGTTTTTATTTAAACAGTGTCTCATAACTGACGTTGTTATTATTTGTAGATTTTAACTAACTTGAATTTGAGTGTGAAGAGTGGACAGACCATTGCCTTAGTGGGTAGCAGCGGCTGTGGTAAAAGCACCACGATCCAGCTGCTGCAGAGGTTCTACGATCCACATGAAGGATCAGTAAGTGACATTTCCAGTCTCTCAAGTTTGTCAGTATATCCACAAAAATATAGTTGGTTTTGTCAATTGGTAAGATGCTTTACATTAAGAGATGTTTCAAATATGCACGGTTGTGTGTGTTTGGCTCCCTCTTTGTAGGTATTCATTGATGATCACGACATTCGTTCTCTTAACGTCCGCTACTTGAGAGAGATGATTGGAGTGGTTAGTCAAGAGCCAATCCTCTTTGCCACGACCATTGCAGAGAACATCAAATACGGTCGACCTGACGTGACGAGGCAGGAGATTGAGCAAGCTGCCAAGGAGGCCAATGCTTACGACTTCATCATGACCCTTCCTGATGTATGAATATTCATGACTCCTCGTCCTCTGTACTTATAAAGAACTCTGTCCACCACTTGCTAATAATGAGTCTCTTATCGTTGAGCAGAAGTTTGAGACGCTGGTCGGTGACCGAGGGACTCAGATGAGTGGAGGACAGAAGCAGAGGATTGCAATTGCTCGAGCTCTGGTCCGCAACCCAAAAATTCTCCTGCTGGATGAAGCAACATCTGCTCTTGATGCTGAGAGTGAGAAAATTGTGCAATCTGCCCTTGACAAGGTACAATCACACACAGACATACAGACCCTGCTTCATTCAGAATACAGCTTTAGGGATCAACTTTGTACTTTGACACTTGAGTGAGCCCGGTTACCAAAAACTTTGTGCCATTTAAAAGAAATGCTATCTAAATATAGTTGAGATAAATTAGATTCCATTTTTTACTACTCTTTGTAAGGATGGTAATGTTGGTCTATCTGTAAGTCGCTCCACCACTTTGGTCCAGACTGAAATATCTCAGTAACTACTGGATGGATTGTCATGAAACTGGGAGCAGATATTCATCATGCCCAGAAGATTTATCCTGATATCTTTGGCGATTCTATGACTGTTCCTGTAGCACAATCAGCAAGTTTTGAACCTGAAAGCATGAATAAAAAACTGGATACTGCATTCCAAGATGGGCTCCTGTTGTCCATCACAATGTTTGTTTGTTTTTTCGAACCAGAGGTGATAAGAAATCTCCATATTTGAATGAGAGCATAGAGCTGTCTACAGCACTTTAAGCAACTTCTCAATCAATTTTAAATGGGACCATAATTTACAAGATGAACATCATGCTGTATTGAAGAAAACTTGAAACTAGCAATTGAGACCATAAACTTATTAAGAAAATGTTTACTGAGGTAATAAATCAAGTGAGAAGTAGGGTCATTTTCCCCTGATTAGAAACAATGCATGTTTAAGGCTTTTCTGCAGTGGCTTCACTTTTCAGACCCGGAGATACCCAATTGCATCAGACAGACCTGTACCTTGAGGCTTGATCTTGACAAATATTGGCAGGATATCCATGAAATTTGGTACAAGTATCCATGGTGTCCAGAGGACAAAACCTAGCAACTTTGGTTATCCCCTGACTTTTACATTTGTGGCAACCAGCAAATTGAACTTTGACTTTGTCCTGTACACTGGCTTTTGTCCATATATTAGCTAAACTAATCACATTCCTGTACCTGCTAAACATCAGCATGTACGTATTTTGACGTAAACATTTAGCTGGGCCCAAAGTAAAGTCTCACAAAGCTGCAAGCACATTAACATTGCAAACATATTCTATATACATACAAATACATTTATCCCCCTCTTGTAAATGTAAGCAGTGACACAAAACCTCAGTGTGTCCTTGTGTGCAGGTCCGACTGGGTCGTACCACCATAGTTGTGGCCCACCGCCTGTCAACTATCAGGAATGCTGACGTCATTGCTGGCTTCAATCAAGGCAAAGTTGTAGAGCTGGGGACTCACAACCAGCTGATGGAAAAAAATGGTGTCTACTATACACTCGTCACCATGCAGGTAATGTACCCATTAACACTTTCACACACCATTTGGTTGGACTAATGGAGAACTTTCAGAATGGTCTTTGATGTTTGGCTCTGTGGTTTCCCTCTTGTCTCTCTCTACTGCAGACCTTTCAGAAAGCCGACGATGGGGAGGAGGGTGAATTTGTGCAGTCCGACGATGAAAAGAGACCGTTAGCCAAGTCCTTCTCTCAGTCATCTCTGCACAGGAGGAAGTCCACAAGAGGCTCCTCCATTGCTGGTTCAGAGGGAGACAGAGAGGAGAAAGAAAAGTTGAAGGATATATCGGAGAAGCCAGAAGAGGTGAGCCGTGGTGTTACACTTTTTTTTCAGGATATTAGGCTGTAGGGGTCAACATTTGTATCTCAAGTAGCCTCAGAAATCCTCATGAAGAACAGAATTTCTGATTTTTTGCTTGATCATTTGCTTGCTCACACTGAATCTTCTCCCAAAGAAAAAAGGAAGACAGGTAAAGCAAGAAAGATGTGACACAGCTCTCTCTCCCTCTTTCTGCAGGAAGAAAATGTTCCTCCTGTGTCTTTCCTAAAAGTGATGCGTCTCAACCTTCCTGAGTGGCCCTACATTGTGGTGGGGACCATTTGTGCCATCATCAATGGAATAATGCAGCCTCTGTTTGCTGTCATCTTCTCCAAAATCATCACTGTAGGTTACTTTTACTGTCGTTGCACAACAAAGAGTCATAAAAATGGCCATGAGAACTTTTTTGGTGTGAATAATTTTGAACCATGGTGTTTGCAAATGTACAATGGTATGAGAGTGAATGAAGAGAGTTAACTAGCTTTTTCTTCCATCCTCTCAGGTGTTTACAGAAAAAAATCAAGAAATTGTCCGAGCAAGGTCTGAATTTTTCTCCCTCATGTTTGCTGCGATTGGAGGTGTAACTTTTTTCACCATGTTTCTACAGGTGCGCATCAATACATACACACACACACACACACACACATGCACGTTGGTATTACTGTATTTGTGAAGGCATTGCATTGACTTACATTAATTTCACCGGTGTGTACATTGTCTTTAAACAAATATTTTGTCTTTTTTGGCAAAATTTTTTGCTGAGTATTGTATGAGAAGACTGATACTCCTCTCAAGTATAAATACAGAATATAGCTAAAGTTAGATACAGTTAGTTACAATAAGACAGGGGGCAAACACCGAGCCTGGCTTTGTTCAAAGGTAACAAAGTCCACCTACAGGCATATCTAAATTACCTGGAAGCCAAACCAACCAGCTAACTGGACATGTGATATTGAAGTCAATCTTCTCATAACTCGCAGCAAATTTCCAAAAATGTCTAACTCATTCATCAGCCATAACCCCTACATACCTAAACCCAAAAATTACTTTAATACATATCTAACCAATGGTTTCAAATGCACGGACCTTATTACCAATTACAGTCACACCGCTTGATGTATCAAATGTATCCAAAATAGTCACCAACATACATACATGCTGACATGAAAGTGTTGTAGTCGCACCTCATCTTACCTCACAATGGCGAGGTGACAGTTAAGTCACAGAAGTTCATGCCAATACCCAGGTAGGCTTGTGTAACATGCCTGTAACTTTTTTACAGGGTTTCTGTTTTGGTAAATCTGGAGAGATGCTGACCCTGAAACTGAGACTTGGGGCCTTTAAGTCCATGATGAGACAGGTAAGTGCAGCTACCTGAAATAAGAGATCAAGACAGGTCTCTAAAGGGGAATCAGTTCTGAAATAATGATAACAAAGAGGATTTTAAAGGCTGGTTCTTCTATCAGTACTTGAAAAAACCAGGACCTGATATTAGCAGGGTGTAAAATATGGTTTTGTTGTAACTGACAGTCATTTGTGAAGTCCAGCCTCTCTTTTCTTACCTCTCCCCTGCCCTCTCCTCTGTCTCTGCTTGAAGGCAAAAGGCTGAGCCCCTCTACCAAAGACAAATACACACGAAGCGGGAAGCAAAGCAGTAGTCACAGTGAAAACAATGAAACTGTGTGTGTGTGTGTGTGTGTGTGTGTGTGTGTGTGTGTGTGTGTGTGTGTGTGTGTGTGTGTGTGTGTGTGTGTGTGTGTGTGTGTGTGTGTGTGTGTGTGTGTGTGTGTGTGTGTGACTCAACTTTTTGTTACTACTCTTCCACACAAAGAGTGAGTTTGATGCTAAAAAGACTGATCAACTCAGATCAACTTTTTAATGACTGTGTTTACACACTGTGGATTTTCACACTTATATTGAAAGCATGTTTGAAGGGGATCTTTAACAGCCAGTGTGAACAAGAGGAATGATTACAGTGAGAAAAAACCTCTAAGTTTTCATTTGGACATCTGACTGTTGTCTTAAGACGCACTTGAAAAACTGTGAATGGCAGTAGCTTCATATTTACTGGACAGACTTGAGCCGATCCTCTCAACTAACTCTTGAAACAAGAAAGTAAACAAACATGTTTCCCAAAATGCTAAACTTTTCTTTTAGCACATTTTTAATTGATATTGTTTGTTTTAGGTCTCTTAATTCTTAATAAGTGAATTTATTTTCGCTAATGGAAAGTGGTAATCCCTGTTTTCTTATAGGACCTCGGCTGGTTTGATAACCCCAAAAACAGCATTGGAGCGCTCACTACGAGACTGGCCACAGACGCTGCCCAAGTACAAGGAGTAAGTCTCAACAGCAGTCACACATACACAGCACACTAAGCCATTTGACGTAGGAAAAGCTTTAAAAAGATGGGAGAACTTTTTGTCTGCTGTCTTCACATCTTTCACCTCTGCTCAGGCTACAGGAGTACGCATGGCCACACTGGCCCAGAACTTAGCCAACTTGGGCACCAGTGTGATCATCGCCTTTGTTTATGGATGGGAACTGACCCTGCTCATCCTGTCTGTGGTGCCTGTCATGGCAGTGGCCGGATCTGTGCAGATGCAGCTGCTTGCTGGACACGCTGCCGAAGACAAGAAGGAGCTTGAGAAGGCTGGAAAGGTAAGGACTGTTATGACCCTGTAAGTCCGAGCAGCAGTTATTGATACATTGAACCCCTGTGTTATACAGTAGATGTGATGTTTGTGTGGTGTGTCTCTGCAGATTGCTACAGAGGCCATCGAGAATATCCGCACTGTTGCCTCTCTCACCAGAGAACCCAAGTTTGAGTCTTTGTATGAGGAAAACCTCGAAGGGCCATTCAAGTATGAGAAGTCACATTACTTAAATCACAGATCCTTCATCTCCATGTCATATATGAACAAAATGAATACATTATTTTATATGTTTAATTTGGGGAGGGCTCTTTCTGATGCCATCTTTTTTTCTCTCTCTCTGTACAGGAACTCCCAGAAAAAGGCCCATGTGTACGGTTTAACCTTTTCCTTCTCCCAGGCCATGATCTACTTTGCTTATGCGGGCGCGTTCCGCTTTGGAGCTTGGCTCATTCAGCATGGAAGGATGGATGTCGAAGGGGTATACCTGTGAGTAAAGTGACAGCATGATTTTGTCTTGTCTCTTCATACAGGATATCAACAGTCTGGACTTTTAGTTCATGATAGAGAAGCTGTCCAAAAGTTTGCGTGACTCGTAGGCTATAACAGATACCTTCAGAACAAAGAACTCTTGCTGGGAGGAGAGGCTGTTTATATTGCTTTTAATCATTAGTCAGACCTAAAGTGTGTGAAGGGCCAGCCAGACCCTCATCGCAATTCAAGAAACCTGCAGCTTTAGTGATCAAGCTGGCACACGCACATGTTTTAGGATATGTATGACGTATTTTATAGTGTCATTGTTAGGAGGAGCCACTGCCTACATTTATATTCTACCTGTTACACTGTGAGGAAGTCCAAAGTTCATTACACCTCGAGCTTCTGAGGGACCATAAAATTATAAAACACTGAAATATTAACTCCTCACCTGCATGTGTGTGTGTGTGTGTGTGTGTCTGTGTGTCTCTGTGTGTGTGTCTGTGTGTCTCTGTGTGTGTGTGTGTGTGTGTGTGTGTGTGTGTGTGTGTGTGTGTGTGTGTGTGTGTGTGTGTGTGTGTGTGTGTGTGTGTGTGTGTGTGTATGTGTGTCTCTGTGTGTGTGCATTTAGCAGGTCCATCAATACAAGCATGTGTACTATCGAAATCCTCAGACCTTGATTCTTTCCAAAATCCCAAAGTTTTGTAATGGTGCAATTAAAAAGATATTTTCACTGAGAATGGATATAGCTTTAATGAAGCACTAAAACATGCAGATACAGGGTGTAAAGTATATACATATAGAAAATTATCAAACAGTGTGGACCAAAATGTCCCAACTTTGACACAAGTTTAGGGAAAATGAAAAGGGGGTAATGTGGCTAAATATAAAGGTTAATGGCCTCCTTCCAGTCAGCTTATAATATAACTTTATTTTATCCATTATTCATCTCATATTCATCATCCATATTTTAGAAATAATGTGTACAAAATTGAAGAAATACAACTGGCTTGATTACCTTCTCCTCCCATTGTGATAGCGTGCGAAACAGTCTGAGACAGATTTATTATCATGATAACCTGCAGTGTATAATTAACATGTGAGCTGAACAGACTAAACCTCATGTAAACATATCAGCCAACTCATATTTTCACTTCAAACTGAACTGTCTTGTGTAGGTGTGTAAGTAAGGGAAATGGTGGCCTGTTGACACATGAATTTCTTGAATACCTGCTGTATGCACACAGGTCAAGATGCCATTGTTCATGCTAGGTCAGAATTATGCAATCCCATGTAATCTCATTGACTCTTAAATGTGAAAGGTAAAACTAATGTGAGGCAACAAAAAAAAAAGTCTGTTTAATTTTTTAATGTGACTTCCTCTCTTAGGGTGATTTCAGCTGTTTTGTTCGGTGCTATGGCCGTCGGCGAGGCCAACTCCTTCACTCCCAACTACGCTAAGGCCAAAATGTCTGCTTCCCACCTCATGTTGCTGATGAACAGAGAGCCTGCCATTGATAACCTGTCAGAGGCGGGAGAGTCACCGGTACCTAACACAAGAATACACACCATACTTAATATACAGCTCCTTACACACATGATAATAAAGTAATTTTTTCGTGTCTCATCTCTTAAAACTCCAGGACAAATTCGATGGTAATGTGCGTTTTGAGGGTGTTAAATTTAACTATCCATCACGCCCGGACCTACCCATCCTCCGAGGGCTCAACCTGAAGGTGAGCAAGGGAGAGACTCTGGCCTTGGTGGGGAGCAGCGGCTGTGGAAAGAGCACGACCATCCAGCTTCTGGAGAGGTTTTACGACCCCATGCAAGGGAGAGTGGTGAGAAGACAAACACACACGCAAGTTCAGCGTCACTAGCTTCATAACGCTTGTGACTGTTAACCTACTGTTATTGAGCTAATGGTTAGCTGGCCTGTGTGTTTATAGATGTTTTACAGCACTCTGCTAATGAGACTGGGACCTTGAGGTTTATTTAGCGTGCATTTTTATCTTGATTACTATATTTTATCTTGATGGGATTGCTGAAGCTGCTGACATTTCTGAAAAAGAGTAGTATTCATTGCTATCTCCTGGACTCACGTTATCACAACCATTTCAAGGCCCTCTTCTGCAAGTCCTCTAGTATAATAAGACATTCATTTTTATCTAAATTCCCACTGACTGTGATATAGTGACATTTTAAGAAATCCTCTCCTCTTGCTATAATTTCTGCCACCATTTTATCCTTCAGGTGCTGGATAGCAAACGTGTGGACCAGCTTAACATCCACTGGCTAAGAGCCCAGATAGGCATTGTATCGCAGGAGCCTGTGCTGTTTGACTGCACCATAGCTGAGAACATCGCCTATGGAGACAACAGCCGCACTGTAACTATGGAAGAGATACAGGCAGCTGCTAAAGCGGCCAACATTCACAACTTCATAGACGGCCTGCCAAAGGTATGTCATGATGTTTCAGTCATGCTCTACACACCCAATCATGAAAATACTGTTCATTTTATCTTTACAACATCTCAAGGACATCTATAAAATCTCTCTTAGTCACACACATAAATTGCTCCAACTGGGATATAGTGTCTGTCAGAGCGCCGACTTCAGTTTCTGACTCACCAGAGTTAATAAAAAAGAATCATTCACTAAAATTACAAAGTTAAAAAAACATTTCTCCTCACGTGCTTCTGCTGGTATCCAGTCATGCAGGTAGTCTTGGCTTTATATGCCCAGGTTAATAGAAATTTGTGTGTATCTGGTGAATATAATTTTGTCTGTGGGGCTCACAGATTTAATAAATTACATTTTAAATTACATTTTAAAATTCAATAAAAATCTCTCTTTTCAGGAGAAGGCTCCCACTTATTCAGGACAATCCACAAAACATTCAGTAAAAAATGTGTTGATTACAGTTTGCTTCTGTGATTATTTTGGCAACATAACAAAAATGTTCTCTCTCTGTTTGTATGAGCAGGGGTACAACACTCAGGCAGGTGATAAGGGGACCCAGCTGTCAGGTGGTCAGAAGCAGCGTATAGCCATTGCCCGAGCCATCCTCCGCAACCCCAAACTGCTGCTGCTGGATGAGGCCACATCTGCACTCGACACTGAGAGTGAGAAGGTGAGTTTGTGTCTCCTGGTTTTATTTCTCACTTCCGAGGCTGATCAAGGGGGGATTTATGACCTGTGAATGGTGGTCAATATGAAAAAAAATTGGCTTCAAATGAGTCCCCCCCCATCAAAGATGCAAGCAGCGATTAGAAGTTTAGACCAAACCAAATATTATCTTCTCAAGTAGGAGTTAGTTTGTGTTAATTTTACTTTATGGATACACAGTACTGAGAGAGTGTGTCCAAACTTTCGACTGGTACTGAATGAGTAGAAATATTTCTTTATCCTTTCACCACCCAGTCTTCTAGCACCTTGTACTATTTTAATAAATCACATTAAAAAAATGAAAAATTGTATTTCTGTGCTGCTAAAAGTTGAAGTTTGATTGATAGGTTTACAATATGACTGTGGATGTGAACTAAAAGGGTTAAAAAGGCATCTTTCTTTACATCTCAACTTTAAAAAGAACATCTTTGTATAATGTATCCATGTATAACACACAGCAGAGTATTCAGCTTAAAATAGACCATCCATCCATCCATCTTCTTTCCGCTTATTCGGGGTCGGGTCGCGGGGGCAGCAGCCTAAGCAGGGAAACCCAGACTTCCCTCTCCCCAGCCACTTCGTCCAGCTCTTCCCGGGGGATCCCGAGGCGTTCCCAGGCCAGCCGAGAGACATAGTCTCTCCAGCGTGTCCTGGGTCTTCCCCGGGGTCTCCTACCGGTGGGACGTGCCCTGAACACCTCACCCGGGAGGCGTCCGGGAGGCATCCTAACTAGATGCCCGAGCCACCTCATCTGGCTCTTCTCAACGCGGAGGAGCAGCGGGTCTACATCCGAGCTCCTCCCGGATGACTGAGCTTCTCACCCTATCTCTAAGGGAGAGCCCAGCCACCCTATGGAGGAAGCTCATTTCGGCCGCTTGTACCCGCGATCTCGTTCTTTCGGTCACTACCCAAAGCTCATGACCATAGGTGAGGGTAGGAACGAAGATCGACTGGTAAATCGAGAGCTTCGCCTTTCGGCTCAGCTCTCTCTTCACCACGACGGATCTGTGCAGAGCCCGCATTACTGCAGACGCCGCACCGATCCGCCTGTCGATCTCCCGCTCCATCCTTCCCTCACTCGTGAACAAGATCCCGAGGTACTTGAACTCCTCCACTTGGGGCAGGATCTCATCCCCGACCCGAAGGGTGCACTCCACCCTTTTCCGGCTGAGGACCATGGACTCGGATTTGGAGGTGCTGATTCTCATCCCGGCCGCTTCACACTCGGCGGCGAACCGATCCAGTGAGAGTTGGAGGTCACGGTCTGATGAAGCCAACAGGACCACATCATCTGCAAAAAGCAGTGACCCAATCCTGAGGTCACCAAACCGGAACCCCTCAACGCCCTGGCCGCGCCTAGAAATCCTGTCCATAAAAATTATGAACAGGATCGGTGACAAAGGGCAGCCCTGGCGGAGTCCAACCCCCACCGGAAACGAGTCCGACTTACTACCAGCTATGCGGACCAAGCTCTGACACCGGTCGTACAGGGAACGGACGGCCTGTATCAGGGGGTCCGATACCCCGTACTCCCGTCGAATGCCTTTTCCAAGTCCACAAAGCACATGTGGACTGGTTGGGCAAACTCCCATGCACCCTCAGGGATCCTGCAGAGGGTGTAGAGCTGGTCTACAGTTCCACGACCCGGACGAAAACCACATTGCTCCTCCTGGATCCAAGGTTCGACTATCCGACGGACCCTCCTCTCCAGTACCCCCGAATAGACCTTACCAGGGAGGCTGAGGAGTGTGATCCCCCTATAGTTGGAACACACCCTCCGGTCCCCCTTCTTAAAAAGAGGGACCACCACCCCAGTTTGCCAATCCAGAGGCACTGCCCCCGATGTCCACGCGATGTTGCAGAGTCGTGTCAACCATGACAGCCCCACAACATCCAGGGCCTTGAGGAACTCCGGGCGGATCTCATCCACCCCCGGGGCCTTGCCACCGAGGAGCTTCTTGACCACCTCGGCGACCTCAGCCCCAGAGATAGGAGAGCCCACAACCGGGTCCCCAGGCCCTGCTTCCTTACCGGAAGGCGTGTCGGTGGGATTGAGGAGGTCTTCGAAGTATTCCTTCCACCGATCCACGACGTCCCGAGTCGAGGTCAGCAGGGCACCGTCACCCCCATACACAGTATTGACGGTGCACTGCTTCCCCCTCCTGAGACGCCGGATGGTGGTCCAGAACCTCTTCGAAGCCGTCCGGAAGTCGTTCTCCATGGCCTCACCGAACTCCTCCCATGTCCGGGTTTTTGCCTCAGCGACCGCCGCAGCCGCCCCCCGCTTGGCCTGCCGGTACCTGCCTGCTGCCTCCGGAGTCCCACAGGCCAAAAAGGCCCTATAGGACTCCTTCTTCAGCGTGACGGCATCCCTCACCGCCGGTGTCCACCAGCGGGTTCGGGCCTTGACAATGGAGGCGCGGAACATGGCCCACTCGGACTCAATGTCCCTCGCCTCCCCCGGTACATGGTCAAAGTTCTCCCGGAGGTGGGAATTGAAGCTCTCTCTGACAGGAGACTCTGCCAGACGTTCCCAGCAGACCCTCACAATGCGTTTAGGTCTGCCAGGTCTGACCGGCATCCTCCCCCACCATCGGAGCCAACTCACCAGCAGGTGGTGATCAGTTGACAGCTCCGCCCCTCTCTTTGCCCGAGTTTCCAAGACATGCGGCCGCAAGTCCGACGACACGACTACAAAGTCAATCATCGAACTGCGGCCTAGGGTGTCCTGGTGCCAAGTGCACATATGGACACCCTTATGCTTGAACATGGTGTTTGTTATGGACAATCTGTGACGAGCACAGAAGTCCAATAACAGAACACCGCTCGGGTTCAGATTGGGGGGGCCGTTCCTCCCAATCACACCCTTCCAGGTCTCACTGTCGCTGCCAATGTGAGCGTTGAAGTCCCCCAGCAGAATGATGGAATCCCCAGAGGGAGCACTTTCCAGCACCCCCTCCAAGGAGTCCAGAAAGGGTGGATACTCTGAACTGCTGTTTGGGCCATAGGCACAAACAACAGTCAGGATCCGTCCCCCCACCCGTAGGCGGAGGGAGGCTACCCTTACATCCACTGGGGTAAACTCCAACATACAGGCGCCAAGCCGAGGGGCAATAAGTATTGCCACCCCTGCCCGGCGCCTTTCACCAATGGCAACTCCAGAGTGGACGAGAGTCCAACCCCTCTCGAGAAGACTGGTTCCAGAGCCCTTGCTATGCGTCGAGGTGAGGCCGACTATATCTAGTCGGAACTTCTCAACCTCGCGCACCAGCTCAGGCTCCTTCCCCGCCAGAGAGGTGACATTCCACGTCCCTAGAGCTAGCTTCTGCAGCCGAGGATCGGACCGCCAAGGTCCCCGCCTTCGGCTGCTGCCCAGCTCACACTGCACCCGACCCCTTTGGCCCCTCCTACGGGTGGTGAGCCCACGGGAAGGGGGTCCCACGTTGCCTCTTCGGGCTGTGCCTGGCCGGGCCCCATGGGTGCAGGCCCGGCCACCAGGCGCTCGCCATCGAGCCCCATCCCCAGGCCTGGCTCCAGGGGGGGGGGTCCCGGTGACCCGCGTCCGGGCAGGGGAAACGAGGTTCCATTTATATTACTCGTCATAAGGGGTTTTTTGTGAGCTACGCTTTGTCTGGTCCCTCCCCCCGGACCTGTTTGCCTTGGGTGACCCTACCAGGGGCATAAAGCCCCCGACAACGGAGCTCCTGGGGTCATTGGGACACTCAAACCCCTCCACCACGATAAGGTAGTAGCTCAGGGAGGGGCTTAAAATAGACACACAGATAATTCACAGACACACAAATTCTCATTTATAATAATTACAAGACACCATTTAAGTATTTTATAAGTAAACGCTATAAAAAAAAAAAAAATCAGGTTCCTCTTCTGACTGGCGGTTGATTGTGAATACTGCCAGATTTGGCTCGTTTTCATTTCCTCTTCCACCCCTCCGCTCTCTCTAGGTGGTGCAGGATGCGCTGGACCAAGCCAGGCAGGGCAGGACGTGTATCGTTGTGGCTCACCGTCTGTCCACCATTCAAAACGCAGACCGCATCGCTGTCTTCCAGGCAGGAGTGGTGGTAGAGCAGGGGACACATCAACAGCTGCTGGCCAAGAAAGGCATCTACCACATGCTGGTCAACACACAGATGGGTCACGATAGTCATTGAGAGGACACTGAGAGCAATACTACACTGATTGTTTTGTCAACTTTATGTTTCCAAAGAGCTGGATTAATCCCTATCTTATCCTCAACTCATTTTCAGACCAAGCAGCTTCAGCAGAGCAGTTGGTTATTTATTGAATGTACTGACTGCAAACTTGGAGATTTGACTCTGTGATCTTTTAGCCGTGTGAGTTAAAAGAGTTTTCACAGAAGACATCTTGACAATAATAAAATCAATAACGGCTCAATTCCATTTAGAGGCTCTGGCTTCAGGGTTGACTTGTTGCTGTTAATAGTAACACTTGTGCTTTTCCTACTGCAAGTCGAAATGTCCACTGTGAAAAATGCATTTTGTACCCTCTCATGTTTTCTTTATACTTTTACTATCCATTCAGTTCTATACCTCGTGAACTGGGACTCTCTTATGGCCAGTCCTTTTTTCTCTTAAGATGGAGTCGCTTGATGGAAACAAACCTTAGCAGTTGCTGATTTCTGGTACCATCTTCTGTTTAGTGCGAGATACTTGATACTATGACCAATGGACAGTAATTAAAGCTGGATTACCTTTGACACTGAGCTCATCACAAATACGATTTGTTCTACAGTAGTGTTTGTATTTAGGGAAATTCTTTATTGATTGTAATGTTGCAGTTTAATGTTTTTTCAACAGTCCGAGTTCATAATTGAGCAGAAGTGCCTGAACTGTTTCACCAAAGAAAGTATTTTATACACAGGACCAAGCAGCACTTTAACTGCAATCATGAAGAATCCCATTTTGTTTCTACAAGAAATGAACAGAATGACTAACCTATCTGCAGAATATGCTTGTATGTAACTTAACTATTAAAGTTTTATATTCGATTATTGAAACTTTGCCTCATTTCAAAATAATTTCACTCATTTAACCAGACAAAGCTAAAATCAAAAGGATGGAAATCCACCAATTTTATTTGTCAGATCATTCATACTACATATTTTGAAAATCACATACAGTTAGTGCAGTTTTTGAAGGAAGTATGTTATTATTGACAATTTGCCAGTTTTACAAAAAAAAACATCAATAATCACAGATTAGTTTAAGGCTTCAAATGCAGCATAAGTGTGGAAATGATCCACTATCTAGAGACATTTTACAGCTGTGGTCCTAACATAAAGCGAAGTGAACATTCAGTCATCTTTAACTTCGACACAACACAAGTAAATGAAAGCTGGACAGTGCTCAATAAGGAGCAGCGACATGATTAGTAAGGTTTTGGTTCAGGAAAGGATGCAACAAACTGTTTCCCTGATGTACTGAAGTAAACAATGTGCAGTACCTCAGTGGAGTGGAAGGCCTTTATTTTTTTCTGTATAAACTTAAAGGATGCGGCTGGTGTTTTTCTATATTTTTCTTACTGTCAACAAATATCGAGCAGAGTACTGAAAGTCTCTCCAGGCTTTCCTGAGATAACGCGTTCAGGAGAACAGGATGGATGGACACAGGCACAGAGGCATAAATTATAGAAAATCACCAGCCAAATCCTTTAAAAGTTGAGTATTGCTGTTGCATATTTCTGTAGATTTCCATAGGGAAAACTATTTCTAAAACAAAGCAAATTCCATTTAGTGACTATCAAAGTAACTTCTAATGGGTTTACTTGGATTAATCTTTAATATCACAGCAGTATAAGGCCAAGTCAGAACCAGAAGTTATTTTCTACAGTTCTCCACCTTAGAACGGTTTCAGCTTCTGCCAAACATTTTTTTAAAGTCACGTGCCTTAATATTAGCTCAGTTTAAATGCAGATTAATACTGTCAGGTTTAAAAATTAAACAAACTCGATAAAATTTCTACAGGAATCATAAAAAAATCAGAGAATTAGGAAAAAAAACATACATCCAAAAAACAATTTGCCGACACCAAAAATAAACCCTGAAAAGTTGAGTGATTTTTTTAAAATGCCAAAACCAGTGAATATCACCCCTGGTGGTATTGTTTTTGTACATTTGCATTGATCTGTGCTTAGAATAAACACGACTATCACTGGCTGTCGGCTATAAACTGAGGATTTGCGAACTGTGTGTGCATTAGTGCTCAAACAGAGCTGATAGGTTAAATGTGTATATCAGCCTGCTCTCAGCTCCTCTGTCTTGCCCTTAAAGCTGAGATGTGGTGGCCAGGTGAAGCATCTCATGCAGGGAGTTAGAGAAGTTGTTGAATAATGTTGCCGCGTCTGTCTGATGGTAAGACTTCCACGCTGAGATGGAAATCACAATCCTGGAAGGAGGAGAGACAGCATGAATTTCAGGGAAAGTATACACAATTTCAAATGTTTAACTGCTTGATCAATAATTAGATGATTTTCTTATGATGTTGAAAACTTACAGTAATACAGAACATTAGTTTCTAAAAAAAATGTCTTGCGACGACCCACTCTGGACAGACTCCATGGCCCACTTCCAAACCACTCCTTATTTTTTAATTATCTTTTCACACCACATGGTCTGATATTTTGTCTGAGACTGTCAAGTTATTGGAGGAACTCAAAGGTGTGTGCTTGATCTAAAATACCTGAGAAAGTAGAGATGTTACTCTTACATTTGTGTGTTGTTTTCTCCATTCTCCTGTTGCACATGCACTTCCTTTTAGGACAACTGTAAGCATGCACTGATGCAGTCTCACGATTTGAGGGTTTCTACGTCCACTTACACTCCGTGCTAATTTGAATGGGACGGCCCTTAATATGGCGAACCTCCACATGAACGTAAAAACGAAGGGGAAGTGGTTAGGGGTCAATCTGGGATTGGGCCCTTGTCCTCTATCTGCAGGAGCCTGGTGGGCGGAGAGATTCAGCTCACCTGAAGTCAGTCACTTGCCCTCTCTCGTCTAGCTTCCACCATGTCTAGTTTGGGTTGTGTGTATTTTTATTTATCTTTTAGTTATGTACAATAAATATGTTTTTAGTAACTTATATGTTGTCTCCCATCCTTTGTCTAAATTTGAGCCAGATCTATATAAGCCACAAAAAGCTGTTTGCTTGATTTGTTTTTAAAAGGGTTAATCTGCTGAAAGTCGTAGAATTTAACAGAAATGATTCAACTGAAGTTCAAACACCCCACACAGAAATCAGGACAGTTGCAGCAAAAGGATTTCAGAGGGGAAACAATATGTTTTTGTCTTGTTTGCCCACCTGTCATCTCTGATGCGGTAGAAGAAGCCATAGCCATGATGCACCATGGGAGCCACAGCCCCCAGGACTGTAGTATAACCCACCAGACTGGATGACAGCACAAAGTTCCCGCCACCACCGCTGCAAACACAAACACAATTAAGAAAGGCAGGAAGACCTCGCAGGAACTTCAATTTTAATGTGATGTCCGAAGTCTGCTTGATAATATCTGTATTACTGTTCAGTTTTATCAGACTGACCATTTACCAAAATGTTTGTTATGCTGCAGTTGTTTTCTTCTATCCTTTAAGTCTAAAAATCTTTGCAAATCAACTTGTTCAAAAAAACTGCATATATGTACTGTACAAACTCAACCAATGTGGGATATTTGAGGCCAACACTGATCTGTCAAACACATGACAGATACACTCTTTAAAAAAAAAAAAAAATTTCTGCCAGTGATTACTCAGTTGACATTATGGGCCTGCCAGTATATATTTTGCTTCCACAGACATTTTACACAGCAGACACTTTGACAGCACAGGTGTAATTAATAACACTAATTAATGGCTGGTTCCTGGTCGGCATGTTGAATCACAGTCAGGACTTAATGGGACCATGTGAGACTGAAGCATTGTTAACATTATTCCTATCCTGGTGAAACAAAATGTTTGGGTGAGTCATTGTTAACAGAGAGGTTGGTCTTTGTACACCTCGAGGTAAGCGTTGATATAAGTAAAGTTGGGGTAAGCAATCAGGTTTAACCATGGGACAGTTTTTTCATTATTGTTCACTGTGTGGCTGACATTTAACAGGTGTGGCTCTTACTCAGGTGCTGAGTAACAGCAGCTTATGTTAAAACTCACTTGGCAAAAAATTACTTGAACATAAATATAGTATATGTTCTGTGTTTATGTAAGATGAGAATAAAAGTACAGTTTTTGTTATTACTTTTTTTTGTAAGTCTAAAAACACGAAATGAAAGTTCCTTACAGTAACTTTAAATTGTACTTACCTTATTTGCAACACTATAAAGTGTTGATGTAAGCTATGAAGCGAGTGAAAACTTTTCAGATGCACAGTTTCCAGAAAATAAATTAACTTGACAAACTTTTACCTCTTTGCGTAGAGGGGATCCATAAAGAGATCAGGAATGGGAAGTCCCTCCTCCTTGGCAATTAGATAAAGCCCAAAAAGATGCCTGTCAAAACCTGGCATTAAAAAATAAATGAAATATATAAAAGACCATGTAAGCAATGAAAACATTCACAAAGAAAAAGAAAGTGTTCTGCCACCAGTAGTTGGTTTCAGCTGAACATTGTGTTGCTAGTAGCAACCACTGCACTACATCGACTTTTTCTCATATCTGTGACCAGGCGAATGTTATTAGGCATCTTTATCTACTCCCAAAATCCCCTTGCCCCTATTTTAACTGTTTTGTGATTATTGTTTTAATCTGAGATTTAAATTTAGTTTACGGCTAACCAAGCTAACCACTATACTAGCCACTCGAAGCTAATGTGTTTGCTAATAAAACATACTAGCAAGTAACTGATAAAATACTATTGGGTGTTTTGTTTCTTTTTACTTTTAATCTTTTGGACTCTATGTACACACTTTCTTAACCGCGTTGTACTCACTGCTGGAACTTAAATGACAGCTTCACAAATGTTCATGTCTGTCTTAAAACAACAGCCAGGACGCCCACATGAACAGTGAAACCGTTTTGCTTACTGTAATCATTCCTGTTTATATGAGCATTTCACTGGTGATCCTTTGTTTGTTACTGTACAAATGTAGGATGAAACTCTTGTTTATAACCTTTATTGGAAGTGTGTTAAGTTAGGTTAGCTTACAAACTATTCCCATTAATGGAATAACGAGAGCTGCTAAGAAAGGATGATCTGACTATTTAACAATGACATGACAATATTCAATCAATAACATACATGTAAAATACACAAACCATTTCCTTCCTGGGCTTCAGCCATCAGTTTGTTGTGCTTATTGAAGGCCAGCAACATGGCTTTCCTCTTCACATTAACCTGACAGAAAAACATGGAACAAAGACTGCATATATCTTGTTCCTTTCTGTAGTTTTCACACAGTGCACGTTCTCACATATACACAAATACTCACATCGCATTTTGGGTCCGTCATGGCTTCACACCACTTCACGGCCTCCTGGGTGCAGGGTCGCATTGTCTCTGTCCTGCCGTGGTAGAATTTGCGAGTCATTGCTGTCTCATAACAGCTTCCTGGCCTGAGAGAGGAAAGAAGAGATATTCACATTTCACATTCACCTGGCAGATTTCAAATATTAGAAAGGCACTTTTTTTGGTCAATATCAGACCTTTTGTGTATTTTGTAGTAGGCCAACTGCATTGCCAGTTGAACAAATGTATCAGGATGCAGTTTCCTCTGTTTGACGGCTGTTTTTCCAAATCCAGTGAAGGCGTAACACACAATCTGGAGATCCTGGGTCTGTAAAATCAGCCATATAGTTGTGACATTATATGGATATGTCATATTTCTAATTTTTTTTAACTATTTAATATTGGCTCACCATCTCCAGGTATTGCTGTTTGGCATGGCTGATGTCACTCCGGACCTTTTGGTCCACAGTAAAAACCAGCTCCTCAGGAATGGGCATGGGTCTGACCGAGTCTGAGCCCTAAAAAGCAAAAACATTAATGTGTGGAAAAGTGAAGGAATACATTGAGTTATCCTTAGCAATAATGGCTATCTCAATTTAATTACATAATAAAGAAAAGCCGTGTTTACCTTCCATTTCCCCTCTGTAGCTTTAAGTTGCTGGTCTACATACCAACACATGGACACCAGAACCATGGCATCATATGGTGCATGCTGCAAAACAATTTTAATCCATTACTTTTTATCCTTTAAGAATAATAAAAAGTTTAAACTTTCAATGATTTGCTTTTGGACAACATCTGTCGAAGATGAGCAGCATGAATACCTTGAATCGCAAAACTGGTCACAAAGGCTTTTTACAAATGTAAACTCCTCCAGCACGACACACACACACAAACTCACATCACAAATGGATCCAAAAGTGCCATCTGAGAACACGATTGAATTGTAAGATTTGTCTCCCCAGCGGATGGTAGGGTCGCCTGTCAGGGCTTCCAGGGTCATCTGAAAACAGAATTAAAAAGTCAAACATTCACACACAACTCAAAGCAGGCAGCAAAAAGTGAGTCATGAAATGAGAAATAATATCAATTTGTGCAGCACATACATTTGTGTAGTTGTCTGGACTGGAGTAGGGTTTGGTGTCATCCAGAGATATGACACACAGGCTGCTCTGAATAGTCTCTAGGATTGTCTTATTGTGTGGATGAATGCTTATTAGATACTCCCTAGCCTGCAGAGGAAGCAAACAAAGATGCACTAGTGATGCTGATCCTCCTTTATGCCTTTATTAAACAAGAACTTTTTCACAGGGGTGATTCATTCTTCTTTTTTGGGGGGATCTTATTTGCAGAGATGAACGCAGAATTCTCCAAACATGAGGGACCTCACCTTCGCCCAACGAGTCCTCTCCTCTGAGGTGAGAGCAGCCACTCCGTCTCCCTCTGGCTCTCCCTCACAACGCTGTTTCACATAGTTCAGCTGCCTACAGAGGTAAAAACAAGGCAACATTGAGTCCTCAGTGCTTTCCATTCTACTTATTATGCTTCCTCCTCTCCCAGTTAATTGTCTTCGGGACTACGTTTCATATTTGGGCATTACTCTTGAGGTGTTTTTGTATGTGTATTTGTGAGTAACTAATACCTGAGTATTTCTGGGGGTGTGATGATTTCTCCATCACAAAGTGCATCAAATACGAATGACCGTCCACGGCACATCACTACTATATGAGACGGACAAGGACCCTCACTCTCTGTAATACAGCAAAAAGTGCACATTATGAGTGATATAAGAGCTGACAGAGTGTGCTAAAGTTTATACAGATGTGTTTGAGAATCAGAGATTAAAGCTGAGTCTTTTCTACCTGTCTTAAAGTAGTTATGAATGGTATCCTTTGTTACTCCAGGTACTCTGCAGGTGCAGAACAGCATTCTGAACTGGTCCATATCTAATGCTGTATTGCCGACTTTCTGTGGAGCCAGCCTCTCCCTAAAACATGCAGAGGATAAGAAGAAAATCAGAACAAAGCATGATATACATACAGTATTTGACTTCATGTGAGAGGTGAGCAGCTTTTAAGAGGGTGTGAGAACATGACTTACGTGCGGATCAGGTTCCAGTATTTCAGGATGTGCCATGTGCTTATACTGGCCCTCTCTAGATGAGTTCCCTCAGCAGGGGGCCAGCAGTGCTCCAGGTAGGGAGCCGGGCCACCGAAGTTCACATTCAGCTGAGAGGGCATACGCAGCTCCAGATACGCACTGTCTAACCACCATTGTTCCAGCTGAGGAATAAAAAAAGCAAAACAATTGAGTTACAGAGATTATCTGTAAGACTCAAACAAGACATTTACAGCTCAGTTACATACCCAGTTCCTCTTTGTCTTGGCTCTCTGCAGTAGTTTCTGATGCAGCTCTTTGCCAACACCCTCTTGAAATGTCCTCACAATTTCCACTGTAGCCTTAAACTCCTTCTCAGATGCAAATGGATGCACTGATGGAAAACATGGCAATGCCAAATTAGTCAGTCAGTCTGTCAAGAAAGAGCACCAGCTGCTGCTTATTATGAACACTGAACAGTATCCTGTGTTGAGAACTTGAGAATCTGTTGATTTAATTCAAACTTTGCAGCTCACGTAAATGTGCTTGCATGAAATACACAAACATACTAAAACATTTGCAAACGTCCTGTTATAATATTCTAAATTCAACACACACTGAATTTGGTAAAAAAGTTGATAGAAATTTGAATGCCTCCAAGCAAAGTTTTCCAGGGAGAACAATTTTTGCACCTTTGACATAAAGAGATCTGAAGACCTGGTGTACACTGATAATTGAATTGCTTTATTTTAATATGAGTTTATTACCTATTTTAATTTAAAACAATAACAACTCGAGGCAACCTTCCATTTGTAAAGCTTTCTAGGCCTTAAGTTATTCTAAAATTACACATTTTCAGGCATAATCAAAGTCACTGGGAACATTTTTTCTTGACTAGTGGCCAAATCCACCAGTAACTACTTCAACCCACGCTCTACAAAGATAAGAGCTTTGCAGGGTTGAAGGGCAAAAAATATCACTTCTCACACCATTAGTTGTGATATTTCTTGAAGGAGACTTGATATTTGCCTAAAATCAAATAGCAGTAAATGCAGTGAGCACTAAAAGCCACGATGGCATTTGTTAATTGATTATTTCACACAGAACACCTCTGTGAAACAGCAGCTTGTACACAGTTACTGTCCTACCTGCATCCAGGTACTTTGTCAGGCTGCCCTCTAGTGACGGTACAGGCAGAGGAGGCAGGCTGCTTTGGTACTGGAAGGTCCGCTCTGGCAGAGACTCTGACAAATGATTAGCCATTTCTTCTGTCTGCAGTACAAAAAAATGTTACTGTCATTGCTGTGACTGGGATCACTGGTATGACCGAGTGTGTCTCATTTGCAGCCCACCACATTTTAAGTTGCTCTTGAAGAATATTCTACGTAACAACTGATACAAAACTTAACAACTGTCATCATCTTGTCCTAAATCAAATGTTTCAGATTTTCTCAAAAACATGCAGAAAATTCGAAACATATGGACCAAAAAATGCATGTCAGCCACTAAAGTTTACATGTAACTGTTTACTCCGAATAGTGAGCCAAAAATCTCTTTTTCTAAATCTATTACTGAATAAGCAGTACACTGTAGAAAGATTCACTTTGTACATCATAAAATGTTTTTACAGTGCATGCAATGTGTATTTTGTCTTACGTGATTATTACCATTTTCATACAGATTTCACATTATATGTTTGTATGTTTTAAACGTGTGTTGCTGCTGCTGTCTTTAGTGCCTGTATTCATGCACATATTGAGCTTATTTAATTTTTTAACACTTTTCTGCATTTGACACCTCCCTTTCTATTTTCTAAGTATGTTTTAAACCCACACTGCATGAAAGTGGACATCATCAGGCTCTTTCGATTTTAGAAATACACTGATACCGATACTGATATAGGATATCAGTCCAATACTGACTCAATTGGCTGGATTGGGTATCTGTGAGGCATACAGCTTATTAATTAAACACTGGTATCACTGGTATTTATGGTTTGATTTAGACGGTCAACTTTTGCCTTTAGTTAGTTGTCTAGTTTTGAAACATTTAGTTATTTAATCAATAAGCCAAACGACATAAAAAATTATCAAATTTAGATAATCAAATTTGGGCAAATTCTGCCTTAATTCAAGTCGTCTGCCAAACAAAAATTGCAAACATTTATGAGTTTCAGTCCCTCACATGCCTTGCACAGTTGTTTGAACAAAACAAGCAACTTCAATGTTCACCCAGTCAATTGTTTACTATTCATATCTCTGATATCTAATAGATGAATTAATTAATCTAAATATGATGTGACAATCATTTGAAATATGAATGTTGACAAAGTAAACCATAATAAAAACAGCTGTTATTTACAGCCATAAATGCAATCAAATATGGAGTGCATACAGTCATAACCAGTAAGACATCAGCAGTAAACTCATATTTGAAGCTCTTTGTGACACCTGTGCAGGTTTAGTGAAGACTTTCACTGTGGACACAGTCTACTTAATATCTGATAAAATACCTTGACGGATCTGCCTTTTGGTGCCAGCTTTCCACACCCACAGCGCTATTATATCATATTAAGTAGCTTTAAAAGGCTGTGTTGCCATTTTAATCCATTAAACACCTTTTTAGGACCACAAGACAAAACCGAAACTACGTTAACTTGGCTAAAAGCGCCTTAATTTCACGGAAATACAAACTACAGATGTGTGTGTTGAAAGCAGACAGATAAATAAGTTTTTACTTGTTTAGTAATTCACTCAATAAGACCAAAGTGTTTCCTGTTTACAGTTAGCTCGAAACGTGAAGTTCTGCTGCCTTCATCAACAAAAGGTTGTACACGCTACGTTAACGTTGCTTTAAACAAATAAATCCTCACTTAAAATCACAGAGCTGTAGTCATCTTACCTTCAGGATATGATAACTTCACATTAACAAGTCCAAGCACAGCGGAAAAGATGCAGGTGTGTGCTCCCTGTAGTCAGCTCGGTGTATTGTTGTTCCCAGCTGCAGCTATTCACCTTTACCCCACTGAACCACTGAACCACTGTCCCGCTGCCAGCACAGAAAAACACACTGCGCATGCGTGGAGGCTGTGCTTGGGTCGTGTGTACATGGTAACCACAGTCTATGATGGTAACCCTATATTTGAGAAACTCTCGCGATAATCTCTCAAAATATACTTGTCTCGCTGTTTCATGCTGTGACAACCATAGACATATATACATATATACATATAAACATAGACGTATATATGTCTATGGTGACAACGCTATGGTTAAGGTCATAGATATATATTTAGGTAATGTAATGTTAGGTTTAAACACCAAATTTCTCGCGAGAGTTCCGCGGGATCTAGGGCCATCTAGACCTGACCTTGCACTTGACATACATTTTACTTTATCAGGGACATAATGACCCGTTCAACCCGTCTGCTGAGTTTGTGGGCTGGATAGAGGTAAGAGGGGGACAACTTTAGGGTCTGTAGCAATAACCAGAACAGAGATAATGAGACATATAGCCTATATATATTGATTTAGTTTAAAATAAAAACGTGCAATACATGCAGGGTTGGGAAGGTTAGTTTGGAAATGTAATAGATTACAGATTAAATCATTCAAAAAGTAATAAGTAATGTAATTATTTCAATAAGTTAATCCAAGTAATGTTACTTATTACATCTGATCACTTTTTGATTACTTTTTTTATTTTCTAATGAATGTTTTCAACTATTAGAGTAAGTGTACCCATTAAGCCCACCAAAATATAAATTCAGGTGTTTTTCATGGATACTGACATGATGTATAAGGGAGATCATTTCTTATAAAGCAAGATTTATCTCTCATTATCTCTCATATCTCAATTGTATTCATTAGGTCATGTAGATTTTGGAATATAAAAAATAGATATTTTATGAAAAAAGTCAAAAGTCTGGCATGGGCTTAAAAGCTGAAGTGAAGAGATACTTTTTAAGCTTTCTCTTAAAAATGTTAAGTGAACTAACTTCTCTGATATCTATTGGTAGTTTGTTCATAGTTTTGGGGCGTAACTGACAAATAGTTGAAGTAGTTGTATAGTTGAAAAAATAATGAAATGAATCAACATTTCTCACAGTTTTTGCAAGTATTTTTGGTCTGGTCTTGTTTTTCCATTTGAACTCAATCCCCTCCAACTCCACAGCATATTATATTTTTTTCTAGCCTCCAAATTTGAAGTCATGGTTTGGGGTTTTCAACATCACAAAAATTTTACTAATGTGCCCACAGTCCAGGTCTATAAAGAAATGTTTTATTGAGTTTTGTGTGGATGAACGTTACTGACCTGCACAGAGCACCAACAGGAAAGCAGACTGTGAGCTAGACCTTATCACCCCTCATCAGTGGCCGATCTCACTAAAGCTCTTGTGGCTGAATGGGGGCAAATCCCTGCAGCATGGTTTCGCAACCTTGTATAAAGTCTTCCCAGAGAGTGGAGGCTGTTACAGCAGCCAATTAATGCCCAGGGTTTCATATACTGTATACTCTTGGACACTATTTGGATAGTACTCAGAAATAGTATAAAAGTAAGATTTCATAATCAAAGTAGAGTATTTTCTCACTGTGCTCTCACACTTAAAATTAGTAAGAGAATTAGCTTTCACATAATACGGGGTGTCCACAAAGTCTCGTACAATAAAAAAAAATAATTACAAAAGCAATTGATGAGATATGTTAATCAGATTTGTTCTTTCTATGGGGTTAAAGATATCGTGTATCGAACAAAGATACAGGACATCAAAGACTTGCCAGAACATGGCAAGAAATCGAGTACCGTCTTGATGTGCTTCATGCAACTAATGGTGTCCATATAGAGGTGTATTAAATGAGGCAAAAACACCTCAATATCTATTCCTCATTTTGTGATAATTTCCACAGATTTGTCTATTCATTTGCTTTCTGAAAGAAGCACAAATAACAGACACAAAACGGAGCAGAAAGAAGTTTAATTCTCAAAGTTGTTTGCATTGATTATGTTCACATTTGACAGCATTTAGTTTGAAGCTACGTATCAAAGTGCACAAGTATACAGAACAGTGTTATTTCTGTGCACATTTGGATTAAAATACTAAAACACATTAGATAAAAGGGCCATTGGCAAAATTGATATTTCTAACATTGAAGGTTGCATAGAAATAGCTCAATTAAATAAATGAATGGGAAAAATCTATGTAAAAAAAAGACATACAGCAGAAAGACACACAGTAAAGGTGAAATCACATTTTAACCTGCATAATTTATGGCCTCTGGATGCAGAAGGCTACTTGTTATTGTTAAAGACAGCAGCAACTGTTTCAGTTATTTAGTTGGAAGAACATGGTAATTTTTATTTTGTAACTGTGCAACTTTCATTTATTTCAAGTCTTACATCCCATATTTGCTGATGATTTCCTTCCCCAGTGCAACGTAGGCTGACATGGCATCGTCCTTGGACATTCCTGAAGGGAGTACATGAATAAAAATGACTTGAATTAAAGACACAAGACAAAGACTCATTTTGTTGCTGTTTTTTATTTTTTTTAAATTTTTTTAACTCTCACTGATATGCATAAGAAGGTCGGCATCATAGTGACGCAGATTAAACAAGTCTTATCTTTCCATTTAACGAGCATTTTCAACTTGTTACCTTTCCTGGAGTTCCAGGTATCCCACTTGGCTTTTCCTTTTAAATCCAGCATTCCTGGTCTATCTAGAAATATGAGAGCACACAGGGGGGGGGGGGGGGGGGGGGGGGGGGGGGTGTTCATAACTCAGGGAACAATGCATGGAAGTGATTCTGTTCATTTGCTGCTTGGAACAATGCATGGAAGTGATTCTGTTCATTTGCTGCTTGTTATACCGGTGTTAACGTCTCCAACGACTGCCTGTTTATAAAGGCCGTAAAGGTCCAGCAACTCCTGGTCTGTGGGCCTCGTCTTCACCTTCTTCACATCCTCTGCTATCTTATCAAATTCTTCCTGCAGGTGGAAGAGCAAGTAATGGATCATCAGTCAATACTATTCTCCATAATAACTCTCCATACTTCTAAATAATTATTCAAAGTTAATGTTTACACGAGGAAAGCTTTTTTTCTGCTGTTTGCCAAGTGTGACAGATATACTGTATTTGGTGCAGTTTATAATGACAGAATATGAGAAAGTGCATATTAATTAGTTACAAACAATAGTGATTAAGACATCTGAGCATAGTATTCGAGCCATAGTGCAGAGCCTGGGAAACCTATTGTGGCACTAGTTGGGAGATAAACAATGGGCTTTTATTCAAGACTCCAGCGCTTTTGTGCCTACTTGAATAATCTACTTTACAAAGGATCTGGGAAATTGCAGACTTGCAGACAGATCATTATAGGCCACAGGAAACCCTTTCTGACACACTTAAACCTAAAAAAAACGTCAAGACTATATGTATTCATACATTCTATGAAACCATGTTCAAATGCTGCATAAGCTAATCTCTACAACAAGTTTTTTTTCACCACTTTTGGAGTTTGTAGTGTTTTACTGTTTTAAAATACTTGATAAAAGTGTATATAATGTGGATTTTGTTTTGACGCTTATCAAGAGAAAAATACCCTTAAATGTCAGGATGAAACCCCTACAAACGGATCTACATTAATTACAAATATTAAGAATATATAGAATACATCATTTGACTGACATGTAAAATATTGATCTAAAAGGTAACTGGGAACCTATAGCTGTGAAATAAATGTAGTGTAGTGGAGGTATAAAGTAGTATGCTCAAGTAAAGGCAGTGTACCTATAGGCCCAAGTACAGTACATGAATGAATGTATTTAATCACACTCCTCCACTGCCTGTTAGACACTTCCATGCAGGATATTTTCTTGTTAGTCTGCTTGCAATAACTGCAGCTGCAGCATCAGGACCAAATAGCCAGAGATTAAACATTTTTACACTCCCTTTTCTTGCATCTACCAATCCCACACTGTCAAAGATGGATGACACCTTACACAGTAGATGGCATAAAGGCTACACCCTCCACTAACACTCGTTATCCGGTTCACTGCACATACATATCAGCCTACTGATGAATAAAATGGCAACAAAAGCAGCGATATGTATTACCTGAAGAGACATTTTAGCAGCTGCAGCTCCGTAGCTCAGATGAATTTATTCGCCCTGTCGTGCTGGACGGCTTCAAGCAGCTGTAATTGCGGCACAGCTGATAAATGCAATATTATCGTAGCCAATGAGAGGCCTGCAGAGGCGGGAGCAGAGCGCGGCGGAGGAGCTGATTGGCTGCCTGTCCGCTTCACGCACTGCGACACACGCATGCACACGCACAGGATTCATATTAATGTGCACTATGTAGGCTACACTAAAAGAAAGTGCATTAATATTATATTTATGGCTGTTGTTGCTTTTTGTACAAACATGTAGGCCACTGTCTGGGGTTTTAAAGTCACAACATAAAGATTGGGAAAGTAAACTACATCATCAATATTATAATTATATAAGCTCAATTTCATATTCATAAATGTAAGTTTGCCAACAATAAAACCTCTCTTCTCATTTTGTCATAAACAATATTTTATGGGGTGCCGATTGTAAACATTTCAGTTGCAGTTTAAAGCTTATATATTTTGAATATTCAGCTCACTTTACTCACATTTAGTTCATTTTTCTTTCATTTGAAACAGAAATTCATGTAAAACCACACGTTATATAGGCCTATCATTGTTAAAAATGCGTATACGTAAAAACAAACAAAAAAAACAGAATCTAAAGTTAAATCTAAATGTAGCCTAAACATTAAATCTTGATGTTAAATGTTAAATCTAAATATTAAATCTAAATGTTGTTAAATCTAGGCCCAAATCTCTTCAAATTGTTTCACAAACAATGTGAGCAGTACTTACACACAATTAAATCTTGCACGAAGGGTGTAAAAACTGTTACTGAATGTATTGCTTTTAATTTACTACTAGTTTTTACTTTATTTATTCCACACATTTATATATTTAAATTCTTTTTTTTTTTTTAAATCTATTTTTCATCGTATTTCTTTTCCTGTGCTGTTTTATGACTTCATGTTCATTCATGCACTCAGTAAAGAGATTTAAAATATATATATATATATATATTGTGGGGAATTTAAAATACTATTTAGCAGATAACACATTTTTAGTGTCAGCCACTAGAGTAAAATAAAGAAATATTGTTTTGCTGCCTCTTTAACGCTGGGCGGCGCTAGACACATTCTTTAAATAAAGTTATTTAAATTCAAACAAAATGGTGGCGCCGTGTGTCCCCCCGTGTTGTGTCTGAGCTGAAGAAGACTGCAGAGGTTTATAATAGAACATAACTTTGGCTGTGTAAAAACTCAGGTAAAGTTAAAACGTCATTTCTTGTTTGTCAGGTTTGTTGTTGGCCGTCATGACGTTGACAGCTGAGGTTTAAATGTATTAATTTGGGTCAAATCAGAGTGAAATTGGTCTGTCTGATCTCAATATATATATATATTACACGTGATTTACCTCTGACTTAATGTTGCATTCTCACAGCTAACATGTCACATTCATGATAAAGGTGCTACATTTTAAATATGATATTATTATATATTATTATTTCCCTGCAGAAGTACAGCATCTACATTTGGATACAATTTTATCTAATCTCAAACATACTATAATTTACTTTTTATCTGAAGGATTGTGTTTCATTATAGGCCCTACAGTGGTGGAAGGTACTTTTACCTACTCAAGTACTGTGCTTAAGTATAGTTTTTAGGTATTTGTACTTTACTTGACTATTCCCATTTGATACTATTTTATGCTTCCACTCCCCTACATTTCAGAGGGAAATGTTGTACTTTCTACTCCACTACATTTATTTGACACCTTAAGTTACATTTCAGATGAAGATTTGACACAATGGATAATATACCAATCTTTAAAATAACAACATATTGTTAAAGATTAAACCATTTCTTCTTTCCTTTTTGGCTTTTGACATCTTACAAATAGCAGTGTGTAGTCGGGGTTACATTTCAGATGTCTGAGTTGTTAACAGCTCCACCAAATAGTGATTTTTCCCTCTAAACTTCTCACGTGGTTTCATTTCAATAAATGATCCAATAATTCACCAAAAATCAAATCTTTCCTCTCCCATTAATCATCTCATGACCCCTCAGATTGATCTGGCGACCCTTTGGAGGATCCCGCCCCTATGGTTGGGCACCACTGAACTAAACTAGCTAGTAAAGGATCTGAGTACTTCTTCCAACACTATATTTATTTGTGCTGGTGATATCTAATCTTTTTTTATTAGAGCCTGACTGTACTGGATTTTTCATTAAGGCTGCTACCAACAATAATTAAGTTTTCCAAATTAGGCATATTTGAAAAAGAAAGAATATTCATATTTTAAACACAGTTTTGTGGGGGCTTAAATTGCTTTTTATAAAATAATTTAATTTATTAAAGAATTGTGACAATATGGACTAAGTGTTACAGTTTACAGTTGAAAAATGAAGAGCTCTCTGGTGGTCATTGATCATCCAGAAGATCTGCATATGATGATACATCTCTGAAAAGGTACAACCAGCTGCCATGGTTGTCATGGGAATGTATTTAATGTATTTCTTTTGTACTATTTTTGTGTCTTTATTTCAGAGGCAGTATGGCCACTCCAGGAAAGCAGAGCAAAAAGGACAACAAAAGGCCAATTCAAGCGAAGACCTCCTTCACCTCACCCTTCACCCCGCAGTGGACCTCACTTCCTCAAGAAGACATGCACTTCATCCTGAAAACCTTAAAGGAGAAACTGGTCTCCACAGGTCTTGAGAAGAAAGAGGTGAAAGTGTTTCGCCCATGGAAGAAAAAGAAAGACCAAACACCCTCAGCCACGTCAGAGCCAGTTCCTGAGGTGAGCCAGGATCCACAGGTACACGATTCTTCTCCGAAACCCGGCTGGACAGATGTGGCGGCCAGAAGACAACTGGCCATTGGCATCAACGAGGTCACCAAAGCTCTGGAGAGGAATGAACTCAAACTGGTGCTTGTGTGCAAGTCCGTGAAGCCGAACCACATGACGAGCCACCTGATCCCGCTGAGTGCAACGAGAGGCGTGCCGGCCTGCCAGGTTCCCCGGCTGAGCCAGAGCGTGTCAGAGCCGCTGGGGCTGAAAAGCGTGCTGGCCCTGGGGTTCAGGCAGTGCACCTCCAAAGACGACGAGCTCTTCACCGACACTGTAGATGCCATTACACCCAGAGTGCCTTCACTGGGTGTTTCATGGCTACAAGGTGCGGCAGCCGGCATGACGCCCGAGCATCCTGATGACTTGCAGGAGGAAGATGAAGAGAAGAGGGGCATGAAAAGGAAACTGGAGAGTGAATCTGAGGTCACAGAGTCCGCCTCGTCCTGCACTCTGCAAACTCTCAAAGTGAAAAAAATTGTAGCTAACCCTACAAAGGAAAGAAAAAGTAAGCTTAAGTCATAGCTTAAGTCAAAGGAAGTAGACTCTGCCTAGATATTTAAAGGAACATTCCTGTGTGTTTTGCCTGTTCCTATTTTGCCTTTGTCTCCCATTAAAATTAGTGATTTTTTTCCTCCTCAGATTGTTTTTTTAAGGGATTTTTAGAGGCTTGAAGAGGTAAAAATGTTATATATTTAACAAGAAAAAAAGCCTGGTGCTGTAACAATTCATTGACTGACAGAAAGTTAAGTAGCAACTATTTAGATGATCTATAATTGGTTGTTTTGAGTCTTTTTTTCATCCCCAAATTCAGCTTCTCAAATATGAGTAGTTTCCGACAGACATTATAGGATATGTCTTGAGCTTTGGGTATTTTATAGACCCAACAATTAATCAAGACAATAAGCAATAGATTAATCAATAATGAGTTCTAGTCCAGTCCTCCAGGTTGGGAAATATTCATACATTTACAGACTCAACACTTGTTTGGATGTTAATCAGTTTCAGTGAACACAATAAACTTTTATTTTCATCAGTTGTTTTTTTTCCGGGTCGAGACAATTTACACCACTGACCGACCCACAGAGTAACACATCAACATAATTTAATTCAAACAAAAATAGAAGTTACATTGTTCATTGGGAAAGTTATATTTCTGAAGCAAATACAATTCACATTGTACTGAAATGACCTGAAACAAAAGGCTCCATGGACGGTAGAAAGAAATGAACTCATGGTGCGGTTTGGAGAGTGATTAGCGGCTTCAATTATCTGTAATCTCTGAGCTCCGATCTGATCCTTTAAGATGAGAAACTGACACAGCTTCAGTGTTTTGTGGGTATGATTTTATATTTGCTGACAGCTGTGTGAGAGATGGTGGGATATAATTTGTCACGTCAATTTCAGACCCCAAAAGCAGATAAAAATGTCTTGAGTCAATTAAGTGATTCTGTTAAAACTTAAAACATACCATTAATGTGTTATTTTGAATGTTATTATTAACACCTGTGTTTCCTATGAGTCTACATGTCTGCTGTGAAGAAGGACTATTTGTATTTCCAAAGAAGAAAAAAAGAAATGCATTGCTCATGTTCCTTTTTAAAGTGAGTTTATTCAATCAAATATCCATGCTGGTATAGCTGACGTGTGTTGAAACATATTGTTATTTGCATGGGGTCATGTCGAAATGATGCTGGTACAAGTTCTTCAGCTTTTTCACAGCTTACAATGGATTTGAATAAAAATATTGTTCTTCAGTTAGAGAAAGCTGTATGTCATTTCAAAAGTACACCCCCCCCCCCCCCCCCCCCCCCCAAACCCTTAAAAAACAAAAAACAAACGTTTTGTTCTTTTTCTTTTTTAAATAAGGCAGGTACTTCGGGTTGACTCCTCACTAAAGGGTGTGGCTAGTAACATCAATGCTAAAAATCATCACGGCAGCAAAACAGACATGCTCAAAATTCATTCAAACAGCTGCAGGCAAAACATCTGTGACACGACCAACATCCATGAGGCACACCGCTGAGTCACAAACCCATTTCTAGTGAAATTAATGCCGTTAACGTCCTTCTTTGTGAATGTAACTCACTCAACCGCTCAAGGATAAGTAAAAGAAAATCTCTGAACTGCTGTGACTGCAGTTATTTCTTGCTTTTCCTTGCTAATCTATAAAGGGATGAGAAGAAAATTACATCACATACAGAGAAAAATGACAAAAATGACAGCAGCCTTTACCTCTTAAGTTATGCAGAGCCACAAAACAGGAACATCAAACAAAGTAACAAAGTCAGACCAAAAAAGACAATTAAAAAAAAACATTTTTAACCTTATGTGTACACCGATGGCCAAATACTCCAAACCCTTCTATGTCAGTTTTGAACTCCCTATTTAACTGGGATGTTTTGGGTAGGTGGGTAGGAGGGTGGGGGGATACTGGAAAGAAACAAGACGTGTCTTGAGACATTTTGAAAGTACAGTAATAAATATCAGAATTGCTTCACGCATTTAGCTGCAAAACACACAAAAAAATGACCTACAGTATATTTTTCAGACACAAATACAGTACCATTAGAAACAAAATCAAGAAGTCAATAAAATTGACCTGAAACGAACGGAAAAAGCTCAAATTTCAAATTGATTCCGTTACCGATACAGGCTTTTGTTCGTTCAGCCACTGAACCCTGAATGCATGCTGTGAAATAATCCCCCAGACCCTTTGAGTGTTGTGCTCAATTCTCTTTGCACAGGTTAGTTTAATTGAAAATGAATTTTTAAATGCTTTCGACCAGTGTTGAACTTCGGCAGCTTAATTCCAACTTTGCAACAGGCTACTGAAAAAGGTAAATGAGCTTTTTCTACAAGTGAGTCTGAGTGACTAAATTAACAAAAGAAAACTGATCTTAGCTGCTGTAAACAACTGAGGCCATGTCGTCTTTTAAAGCAAGCAAGCCATCTTTACGCTATAAAACCATCTCACACACAAAAAACAGACCCTTTGGAAAACTTTTTAGTACAAAATTGAAATAAAATCCAGCCTGGCTTTCATTTAATTGGTATTTTTTTGTGTTTTCCTGCCCGGTTTGTGAACAGAGCGAGTCATTCCTACTTTATTTAGCTACTTTTTTTTGCCTCTAATTTAAGAGCCTTGCTAACTAGACAGGACGCCACAGACATGCAAGTAACCATTGACTGTTTATATTTTACAGCTTTGCATGAGAGCAACAGTTACTATAACCAAACATGGTTTGAATGTTCTGTTATCAGCTCCAAAAACAGGTTTATAATGTGACCACAGCTCACTTTCTTTATAAAAACAAACGTTATACTATATGTACTGCAACCCATCTGATTTGAAATCTGGGCTTAAAACTGACCCTTAAAAAGGAAATGTTTCGCTTGTTTAGGAACTCAAAAATTGTGCTTCATCGATGCATTACATTCTTCATCAGAAACCACTTGAGCCAACATTGTCTGAACGGTCCGAACGAACTCGGTGACATCTACACTACTTATGAGGAAAATGCTTTGGATCAGCCCTCCCAAACCCCAAACTCACACGCAGGAATAAATATGATCTGGCTTTAAATGTACAGGTAACTATATATTTTTTAACTAAAACGTGTGTATCAATGCACCAGTTGGATGAGTCCTTCCATGAAGATATCCTTTTTGAACATGTTATTTGACAGTGTTTGTATGTGTGCGTGAAGATGTTTATAGTTTGACTTTTAAAAGATATTTTTATCCAGAATGTTTGAGGGAAAAATGTTTCTTCCTTTATAAGCTGCTATCCAAGAAACATCATCTTAATATCATCTAATTCCACTAAGACTGAATATCTCATCAAAGCTCCCAGCAGAGACACTGACCACAGAAATGATACAAGGTGGTTGAAATAATAATTCAACTGCCTTTGTAGTTTGGATACAATAATAATCGTTCAGAAAGGAGAAAAGTTGCAAATTGTATCTGGTCATGTTTACTTATTGATTATCATTTACATAGATCCACGTCAGTGAAATGAAATGACATGCCGGTCCCTTGTAACAAGGAAGAAAAACTAAACAAAACTCACAATGACAAGGCATCCTCTTGTATGTCAAACTGGTGTGTTTTAAATGCGAGTGTGCATGTCAAGAGCGTTGTACTGTAGGAGTATCTCAGGCATAGCATGACTTCACATTCAGGATGTTGATGATTTAAAGAGTTTTCACCTCCAGGTGAGCTGAGAATGTTCTTGATGACACAAGTGCCGGGGGACCCGCTTCGAGCAAGGCGAGTTTCCCGGTCACCAGGTTGGTTTAACTGTTGTAGTAGTTCTCATTGTCTAGCTTGGGCTACCTGTGTGTCCAGGTACGGAACAGCGAGAGGTCGCTGACGACCTCTTGATCAGTGTGTGTGTAGCAGCCATGAAGAGACTCGCTACTGAAGGACGAGGCCAACCTGAAACACAAGTTCACCTGCTGTTAGTTGTGTTTTTTTAAACAGGACTGTGATCATAAGAGTGTGGAGATTCATTCATGAACATGAGGACTCAATTTCAAGTTCACGTACCAGCTTTTTTCTGGAGCGTTTTTGACCATATCCCACTGTTTTCCTTTACTGAGGTTTTCTTCACTGTAATCATTCCTCCTGTTCATACTGTTAAAAGTTGCCTTCAAATGTGCTTTCATTATAAGTGATGAGGGACAAAAACCACAGTGTGTCCACACGTCATTTTGTGCAAAAATGCATTTAAAAGTTTATCTGAAGCTGATAAGGGGCTCATCAAGTGGATATCTGATCCTTGTTTCCTCGGACAGTGTTTCCCTGTTGGGCTGGGTAACAAAAAGAGGGACTTTGGCAATAAAAAGACTGTAACGCTGAAAGAAATCTACTAGATTTGACTAATTTGAATGACTGAAGCTTCATATTATCTTTAAATAAAGTTTCAAATACATTTTTGTGGATTTTGGCTCCCATCACTTACATTGTGTATTATGATGGGATGATCTAATGGCCAGTGTGAACAGAAGGAATGATTAAGTAAGGAAAACTTGTTTCAAGGGGTTATTGTGGCACCTGACTGTTGTTTTAATAAAGTTGAAAAAACTGTTAACTTGTTTTTTAAGAGGGTGAGGGGACGATGGTGAAAAGTTAAAGACTAAGCTAATACATGAACCTTGAATTTATAGTATTTCATCACAAAAATAATGACATTTTGGAATGAACTGAATGAGCACAAAATAAATAAAATGTGCACTACTACTGATATCAATATCTTCAAAACTGTGTCAAATAAAGACTTCTCACAATTGAGCCTTTGTGGGCTGGGCAGTAAAATGTGCCCACTCTTGATTACTAATCCTGTAGCCTACAGTAAATCCTTCCACTTAATTTGAGTGTGGAACTTACAGAGGCTACAGCACAACAAGCAGTAGCTTTATTAAAGATTTTGAAGAAAATCCCAAATCATGAATCTGTAGCTAAATAGGTTTCTTGTTTTGTTGAACTCAGTGACGCTGCTCTGCTGTGTTGCCATAGCAACCTACGGCACTAGCCTTGTTGTTCCCGCAGTCCTTTTCATTTGCATCTAATTTTAACATCTATACTGCCCTATCCTGAATGTACTTGACAAAAGTCAACAGATTCTGGTGATATGAGACATTTGATTCTAAATCTGGTTTTCTGTAGGTTCCAATCACATCAAATTAGTTCACCTCTCATTATTGGGTCTTAACATCAGACACTGAAGCACACTGTGGCTGATGGGACATTTGTATCCCAGATATATCCTGCTACTGACCTTATCAGGGTCCATAGGGGGACATCTCCAGTTGTAGAGGTAATACTGCAGATTTCCATCTCCAATGCCAAACTTGAGCTTCTCCAGAAACATCTTATTCTCCATTAGATCCAAGGCGTTGAACACGTCAAAACCTTTCTGTTAAAAACACACAGAACAAGAAGTCACAAACTAAATGTGGAATCATAAAAATCATCAAAGCTGAAGGTGATTTCAGACAATAGTGGTCACTGCAACGTCTGACACCCAGCAACGTAAATGTTCAATTGAAAGAAGCATCTTGCAGGAGCTGCGGACTACCTCCAATCCTACTAATGACTTGTATCGTATGCTACAGGATGATGCTATCCACCTACAGTGTACTTTAATTACATCACACAACCAAATAGAAGAAATGATTATCAATAAGACGTGATTAATACAGCATGTTTTGAGAGTAGCTGACATCTCTGAAATTAGCTCCTGTATTGTTTGTTTGAGGATGGTTTCAGTTGTCACTTTGGACACACAGTGAGCCACAAATAAGCTGAACTGATGGCAGCCGCAATTAGCAGTTCGCCTTCTTGTGAGCAGCAGCCGCCCTCTTTCTCCTTGCCTTAGTGCTGTGTTTACATTGGAAACAATGGAGGCGACAGCAGCAACCACTTCCTGTCAGAAAGCACTTTAACAGCTAACACATTAGAAATATTTCTCTAGCAACACGTGCATCACATCAATAGAGATCAAAATTACCAGTTTGGCCAGGATCAGTGCATCATTCATTAAGTCCAGTAGTGGGGTTTGTGTGTGAACGTTGTAAAAAGAGTACGCAGCCTTCAGGCTCCTATGGAGAGGGTGATGCATCACAGTAGAGGGCAGAGTATAGAAACTAGTGAAATCTGTCAGAACACCGCCAGCACCCTGAAAAAGAGAGAAACTGTTTAAACGGACAGAAGAATCAACAAACAGGCACTGATATAGTTTGAGGCATTAAACTGATCCCCGATACCTCGACTACATATGTGTCAATTATGTTGTCCTGTGGCAGGAACCAGTGAGCCACCTCCTCTTCTCCCATAGACGGTGCAAGTTGGAAACGTCTCAGGTATTTCTGTAGCAGCTCAGTGACCTGGCGGATGTCACGCCTCTCCATCGGCCGCAGACCTGGAGTCTTGATGCTCTGCATGGGGTGGAGAAAGGGACAAAATTGCTACAAGTTCCTGCAGTGAAATACGTACTGTAAAGAGAGATCTTGGACTGACAGGTGTGAATGTTTACATCTGGTAGTCTGTAGAGTTTCATGGTCCTTTGCAGAGTCATGTTTCTGCTCAGGTGGGAGAATTTAACTTCCACAAGCTTTCTGGGGTTCAGAGAACGATGCCAATACCTGAAAAGAGAGCGCGAGAGAGAAAAAGAGAAACAGAACAATTACAGTCAGTGAAAGGATGTGTTTTTCTTCTTGTTCTTTCACATGGATGTTTGTTTGTACCAATAATAATCTTTTTATTGGTTTTAAATCTGGCTCAATATCCTGTGTGTTTTCCTGTTTCGTGGATAGTTTACCTGCATGTGGAAACAGGTTTAGGCAGTACAACTCCTGCTGTGTACACCGCCTGAAATATCCCTTCCAAGTTCACTCGCCGTGTGATCTCTCTGATTAGCACTGGAGCAACACGCTTTGAACGCAGCTTCTTGTGGACACACAGGAAGTTGATTTCAACCATCCTCTTCAGCCTAAAGCAGCAGAGAGAATTAGAGTAGAGAAAGATTTAGAGTACAGAGGTTTCCATGAATCTCTATCCCTGCTCCAAATGTGTATGATCAGTTGTGAGTGCTCACGGGTCATAAATGCGTATATCTGCAGGAATGGCACTGATGAACCCAACAAGCTTCTTATTTGAGGACACTCTCACTCCGCAATGCCACTGAGGTAACCAACCAGGTGGACGTAGAGCCCTGAGAAGGGAGAGCAGAGTTTCATACTGTGACAATTCACTGAACATCAAAGTGATAAACAAGCACAATATCAGAACTGAAAGCTTACCATTTGAGAAAGTTTGGTGAATAATCAAATCTGAACATGTTATCGTCGTCCTCCACATAGTTCTCATTTAATAATGTGTACAGCTCCTTCAGCTGGAAAACACACAGCCAGTTAGTTATTTCTTGTTTCATTTCTAAAAAATGTATCGTTTTCATGTTTCAGACGACCACTGTACTCACTACATCTGCATTGCTGAGATCCAGAGTGTCCCACATGAAACCTTGAGGTAAGGAATATGGCTCCTGTCGGATATTCTCTTTGTCAGCTTCAATTGGCCCGTGACTCGTCACCACCTCATCTGCACAAACAGCACAGCTGGTGTCAAACTATCTAAAACTATTTTCCAATCATCTCACTTTGCTCAGGTTGCACTTTTCCTGAGTCAACACCAAAATAAAGTTTTTCAAGTTGATTAAACCCAAAACTGCTGACAGCATCACACAAACACTTATAAAAATCTGCTTCTGTCGGTCCAGAGTTGACCAGGCAAGCCCATGGCACCTCCCCCTCGTGCACAGACCTGACCCTTCAGCCAATAGTTGTCATGGAAACCAGCTTAACCTAATGCCACAAAGCATGCCTATTGAGTATGCCCCCACTGTACTTCACAGCTGACTTGTTTTTGGGATGCTGGCTTCAAACTGCACAGACTGTGTCAGGATTACACCACTAGATGGCACTGGTGCGCAGAAACAGTGTAACAGCAAAATAATAAACAACCTTCTGCTGAGGATGATAGTTTGAATTAAGGAGGCGAATAATAAGAAATTTCTGTCATCATCCAATAAGAGCTTATAAAGTACCAATGTGTGCATTTCCTTGATGAAAGCTTTATTTAAACAGGACAGACTATTTTTGCAGCACACTTAAAATGTGTCCTTACTGTTACTGATCTTCCTCATGCTGTTATTATTAATATCCAAAAGTTTATCTGCAGAGTAAGTACTTACTTAATTTGGGCACTGGCTGTGTGTCCCAGAACTGGTACTTATGCTTGGCTGCCTCGTCAATGCTCTTTGCTGGACCCTGGCAGGACAGCAGCTCCATGGCTCTTTGGATGTCCTGAAGCTTCTGAATGGGCAAGCCAGGATTCTGCATACAAAGAAGGGACATGTACACAAATGAGACGAAACACTGTGAGTGGTCTTTAAATTTGAAGACAACACAAATGCATCTCTCTCTCTTGACATGACGTGCAGCAGCATTCAACAGTTTATCTAAAAACAGAAGATCCTTCATCATCTAACCAGGGTCAAAAGATATTATGGAGGACGTGTGTGAGATTTATACCTTTTTCACACATGTGCATGTTTAACACTCTTATTATGAGTATGTTTGCATGCACACTGGTATCCCTGTTTTGAGTCTCATTCTGGTTTTGATCATTTTCAGAATATTAAATTTAAATCTAAATGATAAATCTTCTTATTATGTTAATGTACAGTATGTAGGTTTCTGATGATGTGGGCTAGTTTTCTATGTTTGTATTGTTTCTGATAAGTTAAGTTAGTACTTTCCTGTTTGAAACTTTATATCTATAGAACTTTTGTGGTTTTGGTTTTTGGTTTTCCATAGTGATTGGGTTACTCCACAAAAGAGGAACCCACTTCAGTTAATTTACCACATTTAACAGCAAATCATTGCAAACATCACTACATTGTTTATCATCATATTTTCTCTGTTTTAAACTTACTGTTAACCTAACATACTGAGAAAGCACCTGTCCAAATGACAACACAGTGATCAGAAATAGTACCCCCTTTTCCATCAGAATCTCCAGGTAGCATGGTCTGTGATACTAGATAATGACTTGGACATACTCCAAACCCACAATCACGACTGGACTACTAATGTCAATGTAAACTTACTCTGTGCTTCAGTGTTTATGTGGCTAGAAGTCATCACCATTATCTATTGGGGTTACCAGCAAGGTAGAAAGGTAGAGGCTACGGCTGGATAACTCCCATACTGACCCATTCACACTGAAGTCAGACAGGTTTGTCCTAAATGATTGCCAAGTCCAAAAAGAGTTTTATCCTTTTCCCAGTCTCCTGTCTACAATAAGCCTGAGCAGTGACACAGTTGGTTAGTAGGTTATGGAGTGTAAAAAAACATATTCGAGCCACTGCACTAGTTGTATAATACTTGTATTTGGATGGGTCTTCATCACACCTTGATCTCCTGAGAGTCAGAGGCAGAGTCAGACTTGGCTCCCCCCGAGCTTGGCTTCTCTTTCTTCCTCTTCTGCTTCTTCTTCTTCCTCTTGGCCCCCAAATCTCCGCCCGGACTCCTACAAACGTAAAAACAGACAGCACATCATTGTTGTGAACAGGGAGGCTGACTCCTTGCACACAGCCAGAAGCAGAGAGCTAACGTTAGCTACCATAGCAACGACTGACAGTTGAGCTAAGCCGACGGTAGCTAACGGTCAGTCTGGCTGTCATCCTGCCGTTCAATCACCGGGAGGGCTCACACGGTTAAAACATAAAAAATGACAACGCCATGAACGTTTCAAATAAACACTTCTCTTATGGTTGCTGGCTTGAAATGACGGCCTTGCAGCGGACAATCTGACTGTGTTTGTGTCGGCTAACTAGCACAGCTAACCGCGCTAGCCTTTCCCGACCGAGCTCCCACATATAAACAGGCATCCTGGAGTAACGTTACTGCGTCTCCCCGCCGGGCTGCACAGGCCATCCTCACCCTTGCATGTGCTCATTCTCCTCCTCGTTGTCTCCGTCTATCCCGCAGGTATCCTGGTCGTCCAGCTCCAGGCTCTGCTGACTGGCCGCGGATTCACTGTCCTCCGCCATCATAAAAAATGTGTTTTATTTAAAAAAAAAAAAAAAAAAAAATAGTCAGCCACCGTCTGATACAGATCACGGGCAACGGGCGAGAGATGGAAAAACAAAGAAAATCCGAATGGAAACAACACCGCCTAGAGGCCAATGGAGGGAAGAAAAACAGCTAGACTCCCACCCTGAATTACAGTTCACACAAATTCAACTGTTATCTGGTTCATTTTCAAGATAAACAACAGACCTCTATTCACTTCATTATCTATGCGCCAGTGCCCTTCATATGTCAAGGTGTCAGGAAAATGCCAATCCCAATTAAAGGACACGTTCACAATTTTTCAATCTGTTTAACAACAGTCATATGAGCACTCAAAGAGGTTTTCCTCACTGTAATCATTCCTCCTGTTCAGCATACTGGCTATTAAACGATCCCCTTCATAATGTGTCCACACAGTCATTTTGTAAAAAAAAATAAATAAATAAAAATAAAAAAAGGATTTAAAAGTTTATACAAATCTTATATGAGGCTTCAGCAGTCTGAGTTAATCCTATCAAGAAGATATCTGCCACATTTACTTGTTTGCATTACATTTCCTTTCTTTGCATTTCCTTCGTCAGTGTGCTGCAGTGAAAGTAAAGTAAGTATTAAAATTACAGTAAATTTGAAAGATATCTACTTTATTTGACAAGTTTGGACCATTTTACATACATTGTTTCACAGAAAGAGGATTTTAGATTTTGGCCCTCACATCACTTACATTGTACAGTAAGTCTAATGCAGTGTTTTTCAGTCCTAGTTCTGGTCTGGGAGCACCCCTGCCCTGTATGTTTTAGATGTTTTCCTGTTCCAACACACCTCATTCAAATGATGGGCTATTCATCAAGCTTGATAACGACCTATTCATTTGAATTGTGATGGAGAATGGAAACATCTGAAACATGCACAGCAGGGGTGATTCAGGACCAGGATTGAAAAACACAATGATCAATATGAACGAGAGGAACAATTATGGCAAGAATACTTACTATTGTTTTAAGACAGACTTGAAAAATTGTGAACTTGTCCTTTAAAGTACAGTATCCATGGCAGTTTTAAACCAACCAGGGCTCCTGTACTGAAATAATACTACCTGGTCCCAGATTTACTCTGTCAGTTTGGTGGTAATTTGATTAAATACAACTGAAGTTTCTGATGTGCCCTCATGGTCCATATTGCTAAATAAACATATCGATCTTAACTACATTTTCTACAAGACAGGTTCATAACATTATATAATAACTCAGAGACAATCTTTGTTGATGCTGTACTTACGTGGTGTAAATTCACTTACAGATGTGCAATCAATCAAATTATCAGAAACCAATTAACATTTTTGGGGGGTCTTTAGGTTCTATTTATTTGATGTTATTTTTTCTTACACAACGGGACTATGTAACAATTCTGAATCTAATTAGTTTTTTGGTCATTAAAAACATCACCACTGAACATTTTCCCAAAACTAAAGACCATGGACACTTGGTGTAGAGTACAAACAGCAAACAATACAAAACAAGGGCACATGGCTAGAGTGAAGTGCAACATAAATGACTTAAACAGAGGTCAAAATAACTTCAAAAAAGCACTTAATTTAGATATAACTTTAGTCTTATCCCAACAAGTACTTTTCCTTATTACTATGTTAAGTCATAACATTTCCTATTGTTTTCAAAATATTGTCACATAAAAGGTACTTCATCACACATTGAGATGTTTGATATTGTCAGAATTCAACCCTGATCATCTCTCAAGTGGTGGTTCCTAAAGAAGACACAATCAAAATAAGTGTGAATGCATCAATGACCAGACATGAAAAATTGTCTGCAAATGATCCCTTTCATATTCGTTCAGTTATACAAACACAAATACACACAAATCATTCCAGTTTGGCTGTTTATTCAGAATAATAGGCTTGAAATATAATGCAAGCAACCAATTTTACACACTCAGGATGCTGTATTGCAGCTCCACCCTAAAACTGGAAGGTTGCTCTGGGATACTATGAGAGAAGAGGCCATTCACGACACCGACTCACACATCATTTTTAACCAGGTAGAGGAAAAGAAAAGACTATACACACTCTGTAATATGATTGCTATAACTATATGAACCTTGAGTGGATGTATGTTGATTATTTCTCAGCACGCTCACGTGGACAAACAGTCTCGGCAGCGTAATCGATGGACACCACCACCACTCAAGTGCACATAAAAACACATTCGAGACAAACATTCACCCTCCAAAAACACACACACACAGAAAAAAAAACAAGCACTGAAACGACCTGCAGTTTAGCTTCACATACAATCGCACTTTGCTTTATCTATCCCGAGCTACACTGAAAACTTCTGTAAATCCTTGACTGCTTACTCCAAGAGATTGCTGATTACTGTGGAGGATTTTTTTTTTTTTAAACGATTGCAGCAGCTGGTAGACATTTCCTAAGATGTCTGCAGTGTAGCTTGTAATACACGAGTGCGGAGGAAAGTTTACTGCATGCTTTCTTTCACGAGTGGGAGAGAAAGGGAGGGCTGAGGTAGAGGAGGAAAGCTGAAGGCAAAAGAAGGTGAGAAATAAATAAGGTATATATAAATAAGGTCATCTGTTCCACAAATCTGTTGTAGAGCTTGTTCAAAGGCACTTGGAACATGAGGAAATGGTAAAAAAAAAAGGTGAAACAAAGCAAGCTAAAATCGTTTGGTTTCAGGTGAAAGGTATGCATCATGTGTGTCTTTGTAACTAACAATAAGGCAAGTGAAGAAGAAAAGCCCTTAACATATTTGAAGAAAAAGAAAAATAGCCTATTTTCGGGTAAAATACTTCATGTTGGCAATTAAAATCATAGTGACTAAAATTACAAAAGAAAAAAAAAAACAAAGGCATCTTAAGCAGCCGTATAAAAGTGATGCATAGCCTTCAGAGCAAAATATGCCAGTCAGTGGTTCAACGGATACAAAACCCTTCATATTATTACATCTCACAATTAGTTTGGGCAGAACTACAGTATAGTAGTGGTCTTATATCCTTACCCACCAGCATAAGTGGTATGTCACATTATCTGATTACACTGCAGTGCAGATAGTGGTTTAATTTCATCAGTCCAAAAACACCCCCCCACCCACCCTACCACATGTAGTTCATGTATAAACAACCTTCTGATTACAGCTAGATTCAATTCCAGCAATATACTCAAAAAAACATTCAAAGTACACGATTTACATGTTTATGTCTGGGGTGATTCTTGCTGTTCTGGCTCTCATTAAACTCAGGAACACATTTTACCTACTGTCAATAAATCTCATGTGTCACACCGACAATGAACTGTTCCTACTTAAAAGTACTGTGTATGTCACCAAGGTGTTGTTATAATGTTTTTATCTGTACTGTAGTCAAAAAACATGTAAATGAGCCACACCCTGCTCTATGTTACACATTCCTTTATATCACGACTCCTCTAATAACAGCCATTGTGTTGTTTTTTGGAGCCATTTCCAAACAAACTAACGTGACCGTAATCTTTGAGGTGATGGAACATGTCACCAAGTGCAACAGCTCTGCAGCACACAGGAATATGATATACCAGATACAAACGCAATACTTGTAAGCAGGATCAGGTCATTGTTGGTTTGGCTCTAGAAATGAGATTAGTTGACAGTAAGAAAAGTATAGAAAATCGTCAGCTTCATTTCACTTTCATCATAATGAAAAGATCAGAATCACCTGCCGTATTTTGCAGATGCTCCGCAATCTTAAAAATCAGTCAGCGTGGCCAAATTAGGGTAATAATCTCACTTTGATTGAATGTAGTGTTTTCCTAGCGTTTACAGTCAGTGGACTGAGGCCAATATGGCTCAAGAGAAAAAGGTTCCTGTAGTCTTTCATATGTGAGAACCACCCATCAACTGTTTCTACTACAGTTCCTTTATGCTTAAAAGGCTATTTATAAAAAAAAGGCATATATTTGTTGTGCATAAAATATTCTTGCCTCTAACGTCTCCCTCAGGCAAATGTGTACATCATGCCTAAAAAGTGAGTTGTTAAGTAGTGTGTGATGGAGTACGACAGTGGTCATTTCATAAAAGCGGATCTTGAAGATTGTGAAGGATCTGAATTCATTTCTGAACTAAGAGGGATCCCAGTGCTGAAATATTTTCTCAGTGCTATATCAAGAACAACGGGCTTCAGTTTAAATGGATATATCCTTCACGTTATGGGCCGGCAGAGGGGAGTCGTGATCAAGTGGTCGTCTGTGGATCATTTAAGGTTGAAGGCCAGCAGGGGTCGCTCCTCTCTCCTCTGCCAGGGGCTCTTCTTCTCCTCCTCTGCGTCCTCATGTGCTGCGTCGTCATCAGGAGAGACTGACAGCAGCGTGTGATCAGTCCTAAAAGTCACACCCTCTGGTGTTGGCAGGGGAGGAGGAGAAGCAGGGGACGAAGAAGACAATGAGGGGGGCTCTTCCTGTATTTGTATGCCCTCTGCATCTCCAATCACCTGATCCCCTCTCTCACCCTCTGCCTTGTCTGACAAGACAGGCCCTAGTTTGCTGTCCTGGGGACTGGATTTGGGCGTCTCCTCCTCGCTTCCGCCACCATCCAGATCATCCACGTACACCAGCTGAGTGTAAGCCATGGCTGGTGTTGTGCCCTTCGAGCTGTCTTTCTCGATCTCTCTCTCCTCCCGCTCTGCGTCTCTCCCCCTGCGGCTCGCTCTTGGCTCGTTCAGGTCCACACCAGAGTCCAGACTTGCATCGTTGCCATTGCCCCGCCTCCCGCCACTGCTGTTACCCTGCGGACCTCCTGCACCTGGCGTGTTGCTGTGGCACCCCGCCCGCTGAAGGTCTATGTAGGAGTGGCGAATGTGAGCATTGGAGCGTCCATCCAGTGAGACAAACCAGGCTCGCGGGTGAGGGAGGGGCTTCCCTCCTCGCAGCTCCATTAAAGTCTTTTCAGCCAGCAGGGTGTCCTCGCTGTTTATTTCCACAAGACCTGTTTCCCCGAGTGCTGCCGGAATCGACAGAGACTCAGACAGGCCGAGCTTCTCTCCTTCAACCTTCTTGGTGGGACCCGGGGCGTGGTTTGTGGGGGGTTGTTCGAGGGGCTGCTGGGAGTGCGAGGCGTTGAGCTCAGCCTGGATGGTCTCTAAGTCACTCTGCTGGTCAGTCTGCAGCAGGAGGGCCTGACCAGACAGAGGGTGCTCCCCAGGGAGGCGCATGTAGTGTGCTGGGATCACCAGCGTAGGACGCACCCTCGGGTAACCTTCCCCCCCACTCAGCAGGTCGACAGATCCACAGCAGAGCAGCTGGCCCGGCTGGGAGAGTAGCAATGGGGGACTGGGGCGCTCCAGGTGGTCTACAGACCGGGACAGAAGGTAGTCAGGAGCCCTGCACTCAACTCCTTCCCCTCTACTGGGGGAGTGAGGAGGAGAGCAAGGGGAGATGCAGTCAACAATCCCAACATTGCTCAGCTGGTGAGCTGACATCGGTCCATGATTGCCGTCTGAAATATGATTGGATGAGCAGACGGACGTGTATGATTGACGGTAACCCCGGTCTGTTCCACTCGAGAGGGCAGCCTTTAATTGGAACGTCTCCACAGACTGTCGGTAGTCTCTGCTGCGAGGCGTCAGGTTGCCAAGAGATGAGCCATGGTGGCTGTTGTTGCCCAGAGAAGAGCGGCTGTGTTTGCTGATGTGGACTAGGCTGTGTTGACGTTGATTGTCTTGTTGCTCGTATGAGGAAGGCTTCAGCATCGGCGTGGTCATGTCAGGCTCAGTTGCTGTAGAAACGAGTTCCAGCTGAACCTGAAAGGTAAAATATTTCAGTTTAAGAATCTTAAGAAAGATAACCAATATAACAGACACAAAAAAAACTATCACATTAATTTTATCGCAGACAAAAACAGAGAGAGCATTTTTCTGACAGTATTGATTTGAGAAATTAATCTTAGTTTTTTCTGCTAACCACAAAGATGCTAAGGCATAAGTTACAATAAACACCAAATAGTCCTGGTCAGCTTTTTAAAGAAGTGCTCTCTTTGTTAAATATTCCTTAAGACAGAGCAGTCTGGTGATTAAACAGTTCACATAAAATCCGACGGACCTCGTTGCTGATGAGGTTCAGGTGGGACATGGAGGTGGCTTGGTCTCTTTTACTGCTGTCCAGACCAGAGGACAGGGTGAGCTTGCGGTGAGATGTTCGAGGCTTCAAACAGCGACGTCTGCAGAACACAGAGACACAGCAGAAGTTGTGGTTCATTCAGAAGAATCAATACACTGATAAACAAATGGACGGTGGAGACCATGACCAAAAAAACCCTTTGTCACGTAACATTTCATTCCAACCACGTCTGGATTAGATGACAGCTTTCCTTGGTTGCTTATAATTGCATTTAAGGTGCTATGTGTAAGAATTTTAAATATTAATCACTTTCTATTGCCAATGAGTGAACATATTGTAAAAGTAACTTAAAAAATGAGACCTTGCACAACTTTCTAGGTTGCCTACAACAGCCTGTGGACTGATTTCTATGTGCCGGACGACGGCTAGTTTTCCTATGAAATTCAAAGGATGTGATGTTTATGCACGCTCCCCAGTGGCTTGCCTCTCAACACAAGTTAACATTAGCTTAGAAATGGAGTCATATGAACATTAACAAATGACCCACTCAGCCACCATAACACAGAGTTAGGTAAACTAAAATTACTGCAAAGCATGTGAAATATATTGTGATATTGTAGTTTCAGCTGGCTAATGTTAGCACCGCTGTTCACATTTCATCTCAGTACACATCTTGCTGCAAGCAGGACAGCTTATTTAATGAGACCTGCTGCTTTTATTTCCAAGCATTTTGATTTATTTGGTACTGATATGACAATTGCAAATTTGATAAGTGAGAGTGAGGGTAGAGAAAGAGCATGAAATATATAAACAAAAAATTAAAGTCTAAAACAGTCAGGTATAGTATATTTACATATAACCAGCCACAGGCACCCTCTCACACCATTGCATATTTCTGACATATCAAAATAGTGCATTTCTTTTCTTTTTCTGGCAACTTCTGACTGCCTTTAATATGTGACATGTCAAAAATCTGAAATATGAAAATTTGGGAGAGAGTATCACACACACCTGCAGTAGTACAGAAGGATGCAGAGCAGACAGAGCAGGATGAGAGCCATGCCTCCCAGTATAGCCAACAGAAACACAGTGTGGTATGTGCTGATGTCCTTTGCAAGTACTGGACCTGTTGGAAGGACAGGAGGTGGAGAAGAAATACGAAAAACATGAGCTTAGAAAGAAACACATTTTCATGTTAATTTCCAGTTTTACTCCAAAATATGACTATTTTCTAAACCTTTCTACAAGTTTGTGGAGTTATGTGAAATTAGCAAATATATGATATGCAAAAGGTGTTAGAATGTGTGCATTGTAAAATATACTCTAGGTCTATAACCTGCATTAAAGCAGACCCCCTTCACCTGAGTGTAGTGGCGACATGGCTGCCACCCAATATCCCAGCTGAGGAGCAATGTAGGTCAGACTGAGCTGGTTGCCCTCCCGCCGCACGTGACCCCAACTGCTCTTTATCCAGGCGCCTGTAAACACACACAATCACAGCTTGAAAATCTAATTTACTGACAATTATTCTGTATTAGAGCCAACAGTACAGAGCGCAGAAGCAACAAAATGACAGGTGACATGTTCCCCACTTGACTCTGATTAAGTCGGTAAAGACAGCGCAGCAGTCCACTTACCTTCATTTAGATACGTGTCAAGGCAGGGTAAATCATTTATATTTAAAGGCCAAACTATTTGTTAATGTGAGAGAAGTAAACTCTCCATTAATAGGTTGTAAACCATATATTCAAACTTGAGCGTGAGCGAGGAGAGAAAGGTGCTTTGGCAGTACCCGACTCACCCACAGGGAGGCAGCGTGCAGTCAAATGGCAGTAAGTCTATGAAAAAGGACAACACTGAGCACAATAGCAACTTTAGCAGTGCCAGTAACAAAACCACAACAAAGCCAAAAGGCACTGATTGATTGGCTCACAGTAAATCTGCTCCAAGAGGAAACATTCACATGTGATTTTACACTTCCCCTCCTCTGGGTCTCAGGGCTAGCATGGTGAGAGTGATTCTTGTTCTTATGTTTACAGGCTGTTTTACGACATCAAGCAACATGAAGGAGTCAGGAATCAGCACTGATCCAGTAGGGGAGGAAACAAAAAAAAGGGGGAAGGAGAGGATGTTCAAGGAGGACAGGCAAATATTCAAGAGATGGTGAAAGGAAAAAAAACATTACAAGGAGAGGAAATAAGTGCGATGAAGAGCAGGGATGGAAGGACAGATAAGGGAAAGAGAGGCAGAGAGAAATGAGAGAAGCTGTGTGACTCAGCACCTCTCTCTTTTTCTCCCTCTCTTTTTCACTGTGCCCAGCCCTGCCCAGATTCACCCTAGCCCTGTCTGAATCGTTTCCACAGGGGAGTCCTCTCTGTGAGGCTGACCTGTTTAATACTGACATTTTATGACTCTGTTCCCACGTTTCCATACAAAACCCCAACACAGAGAGTCTGGCAACTGCTTCGCCACAGCGCAAACATTCATATTGTCAGTATGGCTCATATATTACTTCTGCTTCTCGCCCATGTAAAGTCGTAGTAGTGTAGGTAGTGGTCTGCTCATGTGAGGAAGCTGTCCTTCTTTGCATCATCAAACGCCCCTCAGGATGAAGGTGTGTCTGTTCATGAATGACACACACACACACAACAGGTGAATATGATCTGTTCATGACATGGGGAAATGACATACCTGCCCCACATTCGCTAAACATCTAACAAAACATGAGAGGCTGTCAGTTATTTGAGAGAAACAGGTTTTTGTGAGTGTGTGTGTCGTCCATGTGCGCACTTTGTAAACAAAAATGGCTTCTTTGTGAAGAACATTTCTATTAGCCTGATGTCTTCTTTCAACAGGCACCAGACGGATTACAAAGTTCTTTCTTTGAGTCTGTTTTTTATCCTTTGTTTAACACATACATAACCACACACACACCCACTCACACACACACACACACACACACACAGACACAGACACAGACACAGACACACACACACACACACACACACACACACACACACACACACACACACACACACACACACACACACACACACACACACACACACACACACTTAACCACTCAGAGAAGAAACTCAATCAGGAGACGGGCCACTGTTGTGTTACTTATTTGGTGGGTTGCTAAGGAACACAAGATGTAGCCCGGAGAGGGGTCCGGGTATGGCTTCTGTTGTGGAAATACTCGCCGCTACAGGCTGTGCTGTGTGTGTGTTCTTTCAGCTTTTATCAAAGCCCCAAAGAGCAAAAATGTTCTAGATTTATAGTACTGATTGAACTCATAAAATTGTTCTTATTTTATGCATAGAATACAAGAAAGGTTAGTTTCATCACACATGCAGTTCAGACCTACAAATCTTTAATGTAGGAGACATTTATGCCCATCACAAGAATCCTTTTATTCCTGTTAACATTCATGTAGTCTGACTCAACACATGTGGCTTGCAGGGAAGGCCTCTGTCCTTTTAGACACCACTGTTTTCTGTTTCTTCCCGTTCTTCCCTCTAGTTGACGAGAATATGTAAAGAAAATGTGTCATCTAAAAAAGGAGTCTTTGTATTTGTGTCAACTGCATTACATTATGTTTTCTACCAGTTTATTAAACAAGTCCTACACAAGTTTTCATCTACCAATTATTTTCATTATTGATTCGGGTGTAGATTATTTTCTTTATTAATAGATGAATCCTTCAGTCTAGAAAATGACTGAAAATAGCAAGCAGAGCCCAACATAAAACCAAATGCATTCAGTTTACAATCATAAAGATGTTAAAGAAAAAAAATCAGCAGATATTCACAATGGTTAGTGGGAACAAACCCACAGATAATTATCACCCGACTCTGCAGTTACCCTCAACTCTATGGCGCATTTTACAGTTTTGATTCAGTCTCACCGCTCTCATCTGCACAATTTTCAGCTGCAGCAGGCACTGATGTAAGCCACAAGTACTGTGGCTTGAGGCTGAAGCTATTGTGGAACTACCTTAAAGTGCATCGCCACTGACGGCCGCAAGATGTTCGCTCCAAAAAAAACCCGGCTCCAACTGACTCCCACTCAAAAAGCATCAACTTCTCTCAAGAAACACTGAGTCACTATGTTTTCCAGCAGGTCATTATGGTTTCAATTGCTGAATCCAAGCCCTCTAATAAGTATGCTGGTGGTCATTTTGGAAATCACTGCTCCTTTAATAAGATCTGAAGTAGCTTTTATGTCTACCACACAGACGCCGATTCACACCTGCTGGCTCTCCTTTGCTCCCGGGCTCACTGAGTTGGACTATTGTTGCAATATTTCTGTAAGTTAAATGTTGCTTGATTAAGATTCCTGTCATGTGACGCCACACCTTGCTACATCCATTTTTAAATCCAGTCTGAGCAGATGTCAGTGTTGTGATCTCAGGTTGTTTTTCTGTTGCCCCCAAATGGCAAAAAAAAATCAGTTATGACAGGTTTAAAGATGACTCAAAAAATACTACTAAGTTGTTTCAGCTAACAGTCAAACAATCCAATACATTTACAAGAAATATAACAGGTCCTAACTTGTGCTGCCAGAGCACAAAAGTGATGAGGACAGTATTTCTGGAAATGTGAGACTAATGTACATGGAGAAGGTTGGTTTGTAGCAAACATTTCTGACTCAACTGATGATCTAATCACTGTCTTTCAGCTCCAAGTGGAGCTGGGTGTGTCGCATAGCGGGACGTCTGACAGCACACATTTTAGGATGGTCAAATAAATCTGAGCCCAGAGAGGCTTGAACGGTCTCGGCCGTCCACGCCAGCACGTCCCCATTGTTCAGTTAATTTCAGGATTTGACCGAGCTCAAGAAGATTATGTATCCACGGTCCAATCTTGTGATTTGTGGCAGAATTTGTGTTTTGATTTGCAGATTAATGTGGTGCTGTATGTTGGTAATTTTTTTTATGACCTTATGAATAAATTCATTCATCCCGCTGCAACACAGCTACAAACTGTGACCTAGCAGCCGCGTGCAAATGTGCATGTGATTCGTGTTAATGCTCCTTTTCCAATAATTTCACAATTCATTTAACCCGTGAAAATAGGTCTAATTTACATAGAGGTAACTCTGCGGCCGCATTGGACTGTCAAAAAGTTATTTTTCAAAGATCTTAGTCAAATAAACAAACACAGATATCTAGATGAGATATCAGAAGTCTTGTTTACTAAGTCAGGAAAGCTTTGTGTGTGTGTGTTTGTGTCAGTGCATACCCAAGCGCGGGTCAAATCTCCAAGCAGAGATGTGATCATTTTCCTTCAGGCCGCTGTCAGCTGAGAGGGGGACGGAGACCGTGATTGGCTCAGTCACCTGCAGCTCCACTCCATCGCTGGCCAATAAGTGAACAGAAACTGCTGCTACAGGAGTCAACTCAAACCTCTTCTCGGTCCCTGTGAGAGAAGCAGGAGCGGGTAAGAGAGAAAAATGCGGCAAAAAGGAAAGGAGTGGGAGTAAGGTGCGCAGGAGGGGGGAGCGGAGAAAGGAGCAGACGGCGGGGGGTGGAGTAACATAAAACACCATAGATAAAGGAGAGTTGCCAGGGGAAAGACAGACAGGAAAGAAAACAAGGGAAAGACAGGAAAGAAGGAAACAGAGTGGAGAGTGAAAAAACTGAGAGAATGTGAGGTTGGAAAGTGTCACAAAGCACAAGTACGCTTGTGTTGCCCGAAGGGAGAACGTACGTGCTGCAGGGAGGGGGGATCTTTTGAGGGGTATTCAAGCTGAAGGAGAAAGAAGTGCACACAAATTCATACAACACACACACACACACGCACACACACACATAATCAAGATGTGGATTCGAGTGCATGCAGGCACGGGGCTGGTGTTAGAACAGAGCGCGCACACACAGGGGTTATTGTGTTTCAGGAGGTCAGATAGAGAGGCCTCTGCAGGGTAGTGTCTCTCTGATGTACCACTGCCTTCACTCCCCACCCCCACTCAGCAGACTCTTCCCCTGTCATCTGTGCCCATTTCTCCTTGGCCCTATTTCTATGAAGGAGTCTTTAACTCCTTTGTGCGGTTACCGTGCTCAAGGCCTCACCTGTGCCGTTGCCGGCAAGGACCTGCAGGTAGGGGAAGTGCTGGATGTGTGAAGGGGAGCTGGCCACAGTGAGCAGAGCGGTCAGGTTGGCGTAGGATGTGTTGGAGGGAAGACTCAAGGCTCTGCGCTGGAAATGAACACTGGGCTGACCTCTGAAACCTAATAGAGTGACAGACATGCAGACATCAGGATAATACATGCGTACCCAGTGTTTAAGTGTCAGGATTTAGACAATTATTACATTTTTTACTTATTTTTGGCATTTCACCTTCATTGTGATACTTGACAATAGGGATAAGAGGATGACAAGTAACAATGTCTTATCGAAAGTCAAACCAGCCAAGAAAAGAGGACTAGTTTATTCATTTTTCCACATGTTAACAAAATTGTATGTCATATTGTTCTCTGGGTTATAAACAGTGCCAACATTAGGTACTTTAAATTGTTAAAGTAACCAGGCAAAATATGCCAGAACGCAATCTGAAATTGTGATTATTAAGCTATTAATCCTCTTGAATGCCATTGTGAAACTTATTATTGCTACAAATTCCACAAAGAACCAAAACCAACAATGAGTTCAACATACTTGATAGTCAAAGTCTGATATAACTCATTCCTCTGTGCAGTTAACCTCCATTGTTGTCAAACAACTATTAAAAACACATCAGTGAGCAAAATTGTTGCACTGGAAAACATTACAAAGAACATGGGAACTGTAGTCTATTTTAGTCAATTCCCCATAGCGTGCACTGTCCTGGTAAACACACATTAGACTAGTGCACCAAATGTGTCTTAATCCACAGCTATAAATAGTCCCCCAACAAATGCACTACTTACTTCTGTTTGATTGATTTGATTTGTGGAAACATGCCTCACTGTTTTAGGAAACATACTTATCTCATACGTAAATTAAACCATACATTTCTAACAACCTTTTAAAGATTTACACAGATTTAAACAGGATATGGAAGTTGTTTAGTATTACAGACAAACACATTGTTGGCTTTGGTCTTTGGTGATTTGTTGACAGGAGGAATTATATGCAACATTGCCAGACTTATCCTGTAAAGGATCCAATTTGGATTTTAGGATTAAACACTGTAAGCTACTATATACGTGTTGTTACCTCATCATTGGCATTTAAGACCAGTATGTACAAGGAAATACAGATCCAAGTAAGTCTGAGACCACTTTCCCATTAAGCAGTCTCAGGCTTCCGGACCCTCCATGTCTACATAAGAATGTGAATGTCAGTTGTCTTGAGTCTTTCAGATTTAAGATGATGATGATGTTTCAGGATGTTTTACAAGGTTATTTTTTTATCCCTCTTTTTCAATTCATCCGTCAAATTAGGCTTAATGGACATAACTCTGGATCGATATAGTACTGCTTTGCTCAACTTTTGCTCTCTGCCAGTGTGATGCTTCTTTCAAATACTGCAGTTCAATTAATTGCCATAAACAGTAAAAAAAAAAAATGCATCAGGAAAAGTCCATCATATCCATTGAATAACTGCTTGGTTTGGAAACCTAAATCTGTCCAATAAAGACAGACTTGGAAGTCTTGTTAAAACGACCAGTAAGATTTCAGGAAGGAGTCAGGCCGAGCTCATGGTCATTTATAACAGGCAGGTTCTTAGGAGGGCCTGCCAGGACCCTCCACTCCAGAGGAAGTTTAAGCTCTTGCTTTCAGCTGTTGTTACAGGGCCCCTGTTTGGAGGACTAAAAGATTCCATGTCTCCTTCATCCAAAGTACTATTGATATGCTTAATGGCAAATAGCACTCTGGCTGCTCTCCCTGCACTACCCTTGTACATTTGCACACTTGCACATCTGCACGCTTGCACATTTGTACTTGGTATGAGTTTCCATTTCCCAATCTCTCTGTGATTTAGTGTGTTGATGTGTTGTTGATGTTGTTCTGTTGTATTCTTTCTTTATGTAAACTGACTACAAATCAGACTTCCCCTGGTGGGACAATAAAGATAACCTAACCTAAACCTAACCTAGCCGGACTCAGCAAGGTGATGTCATTGTGGTCGAGCACACATTCCTGAGCAGTGAGACACGGATCCAGCTGTAAACGAGTGTTCACTGTGTTTGGGTTTCTAGTTCAACATGAACTCAGATGATCATTTTGAGTCTGCGGTGCGTACATCTTTTGAATTTCATGTTTCATTGTAAAGCTTGTTCTTCAAACGCAGGTGTGAATGTCCATTTCATTTTGTGGCTGCTGTTCTTGTTTCTCTTCTTTGTGTGTTCCCTTTCTCAACTCTTCTTGTCTTTTTTCCCTCCACTTTTCTCTCACCTCATCTGTTCCTCCTTCTGTTGGACACTGCTCTGCCCATCCCCCTTTCCCCCCCCCCTCTCCCCTATTCTCTCCAACTGCTCCACCCACATCCCCACTTTCCAGCACATACTGTATCATCCTCTTCCTCCTCTTCACTTCCCCCTTTTTTATTCTCTTTCCTCGTGCCACACGCCAAGGTTTATCGTTCCCTTGGGCTCCCAAATTCACAACATCGTGACAAACAGAGTGTGTTGGACAGAGGGCAGAAATTACACTTGGCTCAGGCACGTGCTGTAGGCGGTGTGTACTCAAGGGGTTTACATATTAATGGTGTCTGTATGTTTTTGTGTGCGTCTGGGAAGTTGTTTTTAGCCAGACAACAGCCGACACTTTCAATTACTCCCTTGTCAGTCACGAAAATACAAAAGACCCGGTGGACAAAGGCACTAAATTGATTCTTCCTCACTGAGAAAGCCTTATCTAACATAATTACACACACCTTAACAAAGAGGCTGACTCACAAAGACAGACTAGTGATTTATATTTGTATGTGTGTTCTTGTGTGCGTGTGTGTGTGTGTGTGTGTGTATGTGTGTGTGTGTGCGCACGTGTACAAACAGGGTGTGCAGTTTATCTAATGCATGAGTTCACTTGACAACAGGTCCTTTGGGGCTAATTATTTTAAGTTTTAAAAATGAATAGTGAATATATCTATTTATTCTAGTTTAGATTTGCAACGATTACTCGGTTGACTGAAAATTAATCTACAGCTACTTGGATGGAATAATAATGTCATTTTTCAAGCAAAGACCAAATATTGTCTGGTTTCAGCTTTTTAAACATGATGATTTGCTACTTTTCTTTGTCATAAGTGACTGTCAATTAAAAATCTTAAGTTTTGGACTGAAATATGTGATTTTTTTCCCTGCAATTATTGACAGTTATATAGACTAAATGATTAAATGATCAATGATGATGTTAGCTGCAGCCCTATTCACATTCATGTGAGAAAATGGGGGTTAATCTGATTTAAATATATAGAACAGGTGAATTTTTTATTCAAACATCTTTTGCAGCACAAATATTCTGTAGTTCAACTGTTTATTTTTATGACGCATAATCAGCAGCTCTTCACTTTCTTTTACCTAGAGCACATTGTGGGTCATTCTCTTTAGAGGGGAACTACAGTGATCAATGTCTTTTGGACGCATGATGGGAACATAAAATCAGTTATTTGGGGCGGAAACAGTTAAAAATCGAAAACAATGAGCTGAATTCATTGCTAAACACAAAAAGGCATAATATTGATCTGCGCACACTGCATTTACCTTGGAAGTCTGACACAATCTCCACAACGTCATCATACACCATCAGAGTAGCAGCTCTCTCTGGCAGCAGGTCCAGGCTGATGGAGGAAAAAACTGGAACACAAACAAAACCACGTAGTGTGCGCTGTCAGTGCATTAACTGCAAGATTAAGTCTACAATTAAGATAGGAAACAAGCTACAATCCACCTGGCCACTTCCTGATCACTATCAGACATAATAAATCATTAAAACCAACTTTATACATTTTTAATAGTTCTGCTTTTATCTTGTCTGCGGTGCAGGACAGAAGTCTGACCCAGCAAACTGCACTTCTCTCCCCTCTTCCTTCCTTCCTTTCACTCCTCTATTGTTCAGGGCTGGTAAGCGTGATAATCCAATTGGCCGCCGTTCCGTTGGCTCATAATAACCTCCCAGTCCACCGCCACACACAAACACACACACACACACACACACACACACACACACACACACACACACACACACACACACACACACACACACACACACACACACACAGTCTCTTGGGAGGTATTGTGAGTGTGTGCGTTTGTGAGGGAAGCTTAAGCAGACCCCTTGCTGGGTTTTGGCATTTACTATAATAAATTAGTAATGGAGCACTCCACTCATCATTAGCTCACACACCTGGCACAAACTCACACACACACACATTAAACTGGCAGCATGCATGGAAATCAATAACCTGCAAACACATAGTTTACACCAACATTTCCCATCTATAATGACCTCTTTTTTTCCTTACACATTTACAGCACACACACCTACCAGGTAATCTGGAGGGTGTCCAGGGCACAGAGTTTGGCACATATCCCTGTTTGGTTGCGGTGACGACCAACAGTGTCCCAAGGCGGTAGGGAAAGCGCAGGTAGGTGTTACCATCAGCCAGTGAGGTTTCCGTGGTTACCGAAGTGTGGTTGGTGAAGAGCTGTATGGTGGCTCCTCCCAGGGGCTGGTGAGTGCTGGCATCGCTCAGGTGAACCTTCAGAGTCACCTCTGTGAACAAACACAAAGCTTACTAAGCCGTGCACGTCTTTGTGTTGGTGTGAAGGGACAACAAAAAAGTGCAGAAACATTCCAGACAACCATGACAGGGAAAGACATACAGGCATTAAAAAAACAAAGGTATTTTAATCGCAGCTGTGTTAAATACAGTCGTCTCTTTAAGTGGGTTTTGTTTCAGCGCCAGGCCCTTTGCCTCCAATCCACAGAGACAGCACTCCACGTCCTGGACAATCACAAAGAGACGGCCGTCTGACCATTTCCCGGATTCTTGCCAAAAGCACTTCCCCTTGAAAACAATGGACCATTTCCCTCTCTCAAAGAAGCCTTGGACCAGCGGGGAAAAACAACTGTATATATAAACATCTTCTCCAAATGGAAATGACGGATGCAAAAATGTAAACAGATTGCCTGTTGATTGAAAAAAGGTGCCTATAGATGAGGAAATAACACTCTTAAAAGTTCACTGCATGTCACACTAAGAGGTGGATCAAATCAAATCTTCTCACTCAGACTCGATGATATCAGTTTTGAGGCATATCAGATTGTTAAGAACGCCTGGTAAATAGCAGTACGATGATGTAAGTAAGAAAATAAATAATTGAAATTCCTGTCCAAAATGCAAACCATCTGTGCTGTCCTTGTGATTTCAAAATGAAGCACAACGGTAAACAAGCTTTGGCCACAACGTTGACAATTTCATGCATCAAAAAACCTCAAAAAGGAGGGGTATCCCGGGAAGGAGAGCAACATGACATGTAGATTTTACAAAGAGAGTTTGAGGTAAATACAGTAAAGCTGCAATTTTCTTATTTCATTGGTTTGGAAACATGGGTCACATTGTGGGATTTTGGTCTGAAATTCTGACACTAACCTTTGAGGCAGCCTGTCTTTGGGAACTGAATCAACAAAAGAAACATTTTTCTCACTATTACCAACTTTTTATCACAAAATCACAAAGTATGAATGGGCCTAAATTGGCATTTAAGAAACTTCCATGCAACCAGGTACACAACCACATAACAAAACAAGCGAGGTATGTCCACACATGTATTTACTACCATGGAGAGCTTCCTGTAGTTCTGTATAAAAACAAGCAGCTCAAACATAGTTATGTCCTATGTTTCACCAGCCGCAAAACCAACAAAAGGTTAATTTCAGTATCATATCAACAAACACTGTAATTTTACAACCACATGAGCTCACAGTGACTCTCTGTGTTTGGGAAGTCTTCACACACTTGACAACGTGGGCTATGTTTGATCATTGGTAGCTGGCTGACCCGTGATGACCTCTCAATTAAGGCTGAAAGGGTTTCCCTCTCCTTCTCCATCGACCTGAACATGCCCACCTCCCCCATACTCACTGCCACTGAATTTTTGTCGTAACTCTTTCTTGTAACCCCACCCTCCGTGACACACACGCTAACACATATATACCCCTGGCTAGACAAATCCCCCTCCCCCACTCAGGGATCCTGTGGTCAGTGAGAAACCACTGACAATCTGGTAGGAGTTCAGCGTGAGTGCAGGCCCGACCTAAAAACAGAGCTGCGCACCACCAAATAACACCTTTGCAGAGATGGAAGTTATGTGGTGCTTTTTGTGTGTGCGGCGAGGTTTGGCAGAGCAACATGTCAATTTCAAACCAAACACATCATTACTCTGAGGGTGTGATGATCTGCTCCGCTGCTGCTTCCTGACCCTTCACTCCATTCCTCCCTTTATTACATTTGTACTGTCACAGCAGAGGATTGCACAAAAAAAAAAAAGAGGGCTGGATTTCCCCTGGACAGAAACTCCACACAGCCTGTAAGATTTTTCTGTGTGTGTGTGTGTGCGCGTGTGCGTGCGTGCGTGTGTGCGCGCGCGTTGGAGGGATCATGACATCACTTCCTGTCCCACTCCCAGTGATGTGCTGTTAGGGGTACCAGCTGTGCTCACTTTAAAAGAAATCCCCTGGGAGAGCACCAGACTGACATGCAAGCACACACAAATGCAACAGTCCCCTCCCAGTCTTTATCCAATAAATCAGCCGTGCAGTGACATCATTGTTAAACAAGCTTGGAGGAGAAGAAGAAGAATGACCACAAACCAGTACCTCCATAACGGCCTCTCACTGTATCGACTCCTTATCTGAGTGTGTTTGAGTACCATATGGAGAATAAAGGCATCAAAGAGAATTTCTCCTGACCAGCACTGAAATCTCAGACCAATTATCCCCAGCAACAGCAGCCAAAGCAGCAGGGTGGTTGTGTGTGTTTGACTGCAGGTATAAAAAGATGGACCTAAGAGGAGAAAACAGGGCAATCAAACTAAGTGTGTGCATGTTTTTTTTGGCTGACTACAGCTTGAATTAAAACGTGTTGCTGTGTATTAATCAGGAGTTTCAGGAATGGAAAGTGAGGTGCTATAAACTAGAAATGCCTGGTATGGCTGGACTCCGCTGGGTGTGTGAAGGGTTTGGGGATCTTCCAAATGGAGGAGGGGGAGGTGGGGTGGGGGGAGCAGATGCTTTCTGTGTGTTTGGAAAGCTCGCTGGTATTGTGGATGCAGCCACGCCAGCGCTGACTGCTCATTAGAGTCGATGGCTTATCGTACATTACTGTAGTTCAAAGTGATGTCAGTATAATTCATAATTATATTAAAAAGAAAAACGCAGACAAGTGTCCACATTTGTGAAGCTGCAACAGCCAAAATGATGGTATTAAAAAAAACAGTCAATTAGGTGTGTGACCTATCATGAAGTATAAGCTTTGATGTGAATAATAATAATGATATCATGATATTAACAATATTGGGACCTGCTGACTTGTATTTGTCATTACTAAGTGCAGCAGCAACAACAATTGCTAAAAGTAGAGAGGAACTAATCAACTGAATAGTCGATCAAGAAAAAAAGAATAAGCAATTATTTGGAAAATCAACTCAATTTTTTTTTACTTTTTCAAGTAAAAATGATAAATATCTTCTAGTTCCAGCTTCTCGGTTGTAAGAATTCACCAGGGTTTTTTCCGTCTTATGTGATTTAAAAATTAATATCTTTGGGTTTTGGACTGTTTTGGGCTTTAAGAAAACAAGATGGGCATAATTCACAACTTACTTAAGACATTTTGCAGACCCAACAATTAACAGATCAACTGAAAAACTTTAATTAGCAGTTTATGAAAATAATAGTCGCAGGCTTGAACTGAAGGAATTAGTAGCACTTTTACTGGCTATGCTGTCGGGGAGTTTGTTCCAAAAAGGGAGTGACTTCTGTAAAAAGGTCAGACTTTCAACAAATAACAGTAATATTTAGGTATTGTAAGAAGGCAAACACAGCAAAGCATATATGTTTCACTGGAGCATCCAGTAAAAGCCAAAACATCAGAAATGTGTCTTAATAATAAAGTAAATGAATGGC